>NC_136492.1:116497018-116557018 GCF_053919585.1 Euprymna scolopes | reverse complement strand
CATTTCACGACTGTCTGAATATCTTTTTTTTTTCATTTTATTGCGGACTATTATCCTCATTTTTTCATAGTTTATTCACGACGTTTCGGTCAACTATTCCTCTGGACTTCGTCAGGTAATAACCGCGACGGGATAAGAACTGTGAATCTTCTAACCGCATTCACTGCAATTATTGCCTTCCGTAGTTGTTGTCATCTCACAAGTAAGCCTCTGGCTGGCTTTGGGTTCCTATCCCGACGTGGTTACAACCTAACGAAGTCCAGGGGAATAGTTGGCCGAAAAGTTATGAAACAACTAAGACAAGATGAGGACAATAGTCCGGAATAAAAAAAAAAGAAATAATACTCATCTCAATAATAAAATCCAATTAAATAATATATGTCTGAATGACTATATTTATGTCTTGCAAATTTTTCATCCAGTGTCTATTCTAATTGATGGAATCCAAGTAAAAAAAAAATGTTTGCAACCCCACTGTTGTCACAATATTTTACGGCCAGGCAACGCTATGCGCCGCCACGTTACTTGTTTATGAATACATAACTGTTTGCTAGCAACGTGCGAGTCACATGTTAGCATTATTGCTTTCAATAAGAAAATCATTATAAAGCACGATATATTTTGCTAGTATAGTCGTCCAGAAAGAGGGCGCATGGCATTTTACTATAACTTCCATAAGAACAATTCGTGCAACCCACATTTTCTCGGTAAGGTTTAATCACGAGACTTTGATTATTTAATTTCTTTGTTCTTGTTGTAGCTTTGTTTCTACTCTATATTCACAACTTTAATACGCACGGACATTTTATGTTATGGTTATTTAAATCGTATCAGCGTGTTATATTTGATTATATAACAGGCATTTCCCCAAAAAATACGAAAACTTATCCACTGATACGCATTGTTGCACAATTTTGTTTCATATGTTCTTATTTATATGCTCGATTGAGGTAATAACAGAATAGTCTATTATTGTTCAGAAAACACATATTAAAATATGCGTCAACTAGACAACTGATCACTCGATAACTATGTGATGCTTATATTCTTATACTTTTCGAGATATTGCTTACTTTGACTTAACCATATTGTGAATTTAGAAAGTAAATCAATCTCACTATATAGTAGATATATTACCTTCCTAGTTAACTCTTTTTTCATATTAGGGTATAGAGTTGCGTTGCCTCTAAGGGGAAACGACTAATTATATTATGTCTCATATGTTTAAAGAACGGATTTGACGAAAAATACTAGCTGTTATCATTATTGTATTACAGTATATATATACATATATATATATATATATATATATATATATATATATATATATATATGTGTGTGTGTGTGTGTGTGTGTGTGCGTGCGTGTGTGTGTATATAGTGCGTAGCAAAAGTAATTTGTAAATTGGGTTTTATCGTAGTTCTAAAGAAATATAAATTTAATTTGAATGAAATTTACACTCAATCTTAAAATCGACATTATCTATTTAAAAATAAAATTAAATAAAAATATACTTAGTTGACAAATATTTATTTATAAAAAATCAAATTATCCATATGCAAAAGTGTTTAACACACTGTCAAATTTCATCCTTAAGCAGTCATTTAATCTTACTACCATATTTCGCTCAATCAAAATGCATGCTAGGCTGTTGGCTCCTTAGCGGTCAGTTGTGCAGGTTGTTTCCTTTATTACTTTTTTAAAATCGGTTAAACAAAGGAATTGACTAATGATATGCGCCAGGAAATTATAGCACCGCACCAAAATTAAATAGGGGTACAGGAAAATAGCTTCAGAATTAAATTTGGTGGTGAGTACATTTGGGGCTTCGTGAAAAATTGAAAATAATCAGTGATAATACTAAAAGTAATTTAAGAAGTTGTCAGCCACCTAAATGTAATGATGTTATCGCTCGTTACATTGCTTGTAATGTGGAAAAAAAACCCATTTCTGACTCGTTCAGAAATTCAGAAAGAGTCACATGTTAGCATTATTGCTTTCAATAAGAAAATCATTATAAAGCACGATATATTTTGCTATTATAGTCGTCCAGAAAGAGGGCGCATGGCATTTTACTATAACTTCCATAAGAACAATTCGTGCAACCCACATTTTCTCGGTAAGGTTTAATCACGAGACTTTGATTATTTAATTTCTTTGTTCTTGTTGTAGCTTTGTTTCTACTCTATATTCACAACTTTAATACGCACGGACATTTTATGTTGTGGTTATTTAAATCGTATCAGCGTGTTATATTTGATTATATAACAGGCATTTCCCAAAAAAATACGAAACCTTATCCACTGATACGCATTGTTGTACAATTTTGTTTCATATATTCTTATTTATATGCTCGATTGAGGAAATAACAGAATAGTCTATTATTGTTCAGAAAACACATATTAAAATATGCGTCAACTAGACAACTGATCACTCGATAACTATGTGATGCTTATATTCTTATTGTTTTCGAGCTATTGCTTACTTTGACTTAACCATATTGTGAATTTAGAAAGTAAATCAATCTCACTATATAGTAGATATATTACCTTCCTAGTTAACTCTTTTTTCATATTAGGGTATAGAGTTGCGTTGCCTCTAAGGGGAAACGACTAATTATATTATGTCTCATATGTTTAAAGAACGGATTTGACGAAAAATACTAGCTGTTATCATTATTGTATTACAGTATATATACATATATATATATATATATATATATATATATATATATATATATATATATATATGTGTGTGTGTGTGTGTGTGTGTGCGTGCGTGTGTGTGTATAGTGCGTAGCAAAAGTAATTTGTACATTGGGTTTTATCGTAGTTCTAAAGAAATATAAATTTAATTTGAATGAAATTTACACTCAATCTTAAAATCGACATTATCTATTTAAAAATAAAATTAAATAAAAATATACTTAGTTGACAAATATTTATTTATAAAAAATCAAATTATCCATATGCAAAAGTGTTTAACACACTGTCAAATTTCATCCTTAAGCAGTCATTTAATCTTACTACCATATTTCGCTCAATCAAAATGCATTCTAGGCTGTTGGCTCCTTAGCGGTCAGTTGTGCAGGTTGTTTCCTTTATTACTTTTTTAAAATCGGTTAAACAAAGGAATTGACTAATGATATGCGCCAGGAAATTATAGCACCGCACCAAAATTAAAGAGGGGTACAGGAAAATAGCTTCAGAATTAAATTTGGTGGTGAGTACATTTGGGGCTTCGTGAAAAATTGAAAATAATCAGTGATAATACTAAAAGTAATTTAAGAAGTTGTCAGCCACCTAAATGTAATGATGTTATCGCTAGTTACATTGCTTGTAATGTGGAAAAAACCCCATTTCTGACTCGTTCAGAAATTCAGAAAGAATTTGCAGTAAGTATTGAAGTAAGCAAGGCCAGGATGGAAACATGAATTGTGAAGTCTGTATTCAAGATCACCGACAAAGACTCCATTGTTTAATCTTAGATGTGTTAAAACTCATTTGAAATCCGTGTATAGAGCAAAAAGAGCAAAGATTTTAAACCGTATAATACAAGCACCACTGTACAGTTTGGAGGAGGAAGTGTGATTATTTGGGTCTGTGTTTCTGCAAATGCAATTGCATGAATTGTAAACATAGAAGGGGAAAGTAATGCAGCAAACAAAGATTTTGTCGATGCATCTGGTCCAGAGTGCTGCAGATAAAGGATTGGGCCTTTATTTTTTATCTTCTAGCAAGGCAATGCCCCCAAGCACAGAGCTGACATAAATATCGAATGGTAAAAGATTAATGCGGTTAGTATTCTAAAGTAGCCTATCCCGTAACCTGACTTAAATCCCATCGAAAATCTGGGGAAAACTTTGAAGTTAGGGTGCAGGCAAGAGATGTGGAGATTATTAAAAAATTGAAGAAAGTTAGCGAAAAAGAATGGCTGAAACTACCAGCAAGTATTTGTAAGAAACTAGTAGCCCATTTGGAGTCTGTAAGGGAAAACAGCGGATATACAAGTACATATTAGTAAATGTGTTAAATACTTTTGCATATGGGTAATTTGTTGTCTCGCTTATACGTATTTGTCAACTAAATATGTTAATGCCCGTTTTATTTTTAAATAGATAATATCGAACACGTGATTAACTGTTTTCTCTTCTCCATGTTTAGGACATGTGTTTTTGCCGCTCTCGGGGACGTGTCTAACAAGTATAATTTTTTTCTGTCTCGACCCAGGTTATAATTTTTCTTGCCTTTCCCTTGCGTCACATCAGAAACGACTCGGTGATATGCATAAGTTGGCTGCTTTACAGCTGTTGCTGTTGCAGTAATACGCGCATCCGTGCTGTGTTACATTTCAATTTTATGGAAAAGTTATTGCATGAGAATAAAACACTTATTTCAATTTAATCAGCATAAAATCCGGGCTAATAATTATTTAGTCATCGTTTCAATTAGAAGATTGCCTGCTGTAAGTGTGACAAGATTGTTTGCAGTTAACCTAAAAGATGGCTTTAGAAGTGGAGCCGGTAATGAGTTTTATACCAATTAAAAGTTCCATGCAAACAAAATATTAACAAACCCAGATTCTCTTTATTTTCCCGTTTACATGTGGGTTTACATACATAGCTACAGATATGCACATTCTATATAAATAACAATGTATAATTATAGTCCACTCGATTTCGACAGAACAAGTAAGGTGCGCGGCAATAAACACATGTGATTCATTTAGTAACGTGATCGATTTGTGCAAAATAAACGGCACTACTTGGTACAACTGCTATTCTCAATGGCTGAGTTTGCTGCCAAGATACAGGGCTGACAATATACCTTAGGTTTAAATGAGAGTATTTTTCTCTTCAATGCATTTCTAAACGATGACTGCGGGGATATATTACCCAGTAGATAAAACGCGTTCACAAATACTCACCTGAAATTTCCTAGTTTTTTAACCTTTGACATTTTTATCGTTTTGGGCTCAAATTAAATATAAAGTTTGATCAATGTTCAAGTAAGCTACATATGACTCAGAATTAGCGAAGGATTTGGTAGAGTTTTCGCATATTAAATCGTTGAACTTTCACCCCTTTACAGGCCGAAAACCGATTAAAATATGTAAACCACTTATGTGAAGTCTGTAGACTGAATATCGACAGAGTAGTTTTCTAGGAAAATGTACACACAGAGACCCACTCACAGGTAATTTCACTTTTATAGATATATAGATATATACATATCAATATATACAAATCTTATATAAATTACTATATATACGTGCCTATATATACACACAGACACACACGCACATATTATATATATATATATATATATATATATATATATATATATATATATATATATATATATACAGGGTGACCCCCCCACAAAAAAAGCTAAATGGGGGCCATCTAGAACATATGCTGTAGAACGGAGAATAAAGGGCAAATCCTTTTGTGTTTTGATGTGATGTTTTGAATATAATAAACCAGTTATAACCAAAGTTTCATTTCATTCGAACAAAACCCTAAGAACCGGGGCCTAATTAGAATTGGGGCCCGTTATTATAGGGTCAGACTGTATATATGAAAATAAGTTTATTGAAAAATTAAAGTCCGAATAAAAATCAAAGCTTGTTAGTAACTAGCGATCAACTTCTACAATGTAGAACAAACCTCCATAGAACACTTGTTATATTACACTCACGAAATATTCAATGATTACATAGATCATTCATTACGTATGAAAAAATGCGAACAATATTCTGATTAAAATATTACGACTACATTGATGTTTATTTAGCTTTCTCCGACACTGGTTCAAACGTAACACAAAAACAGGACGAAATAAACAATACACCCTCGTTTTATCTTTTATTCTCTGTGAATCAATTACACGTAAATATCTTATTTTTATCATGATATGCGTCTATTTATTTGTGGCTTCGTGTCATGAACTCATTGCTTTAAATTATTTGGTATAAGTCCCAACCGTCATGCCATTTCTTTACATAAAAGGGGCACTAATATCTAAGCAATTTACTGTCTTTCAAATGAAATTCAACGGCTCCACGAAAAAGAGCATTATTTCTAAAAGGATATTTTTCTTAGCCGTGTACACATGTAATTTTACGAGTATACGTACATTATCCCCTACTAACAAATTAAGAAACACATTATATATATATATATATATATATATATATATATATATATATATATATAAGGAGAGAGAGAAGGAGAGAGAGAAAGATAAGGGGAGGGAGCGATTGTTAGATAAGCCCCCAAAACCTTCTGTATATGCATATAAAGATATATATATATATATATATATATATATATATATATATATATATATATAATTCAAGGTTAATATAATTTATAAGTGATCATGCAATCGATTAAGCGAGGTTTATACAAGACTACTTAATATCAACGTAGAGCAAGATATGTATTTATTTTTTTTTTACATAAATTCATAAATGGCGCAATACATTCATACACGAGTATGTTTCAGTTAACTAGTTATGAGTAATAGATACGTAATCCATCCAATCTATAGCCTTAAGCCCTTGGAGTGGCATATGCCATCTGCAATTTTGGAGATTCTTTTGTAGCGAGGAGTTATTTTTACAGGCTGAAGCTACTGGCTCCACGCCTAACCATCCCAGAAGGTACATGCAGCGCCTAGCCTTCCCAAATGGGTCACCCAGCTGGTACTGGCCAGGCTCAACATTGCTTAACCGCGGTGATCTTGCGAGAACCGGTGTGTCAACGTGCTTGTGCCGTACAACAGATATGTAAGGCGAGGGTTATTATACAAAAACCTACTGAACTTTTATAAAAGAACAATTCAGCATGATGCATCTGGTTAGTTATAGCTAGGTGACTGCAACATACTATTGAATGTGTAACACTGTCTATTTTTAAGGAAAATGTGTACAAATATATATACACACATAAACACACACACACACACACACACATATATATATATATATATATATATATATATATATATATATATATAGAGAGAGAGAGAGAGAGAGAGGGATTCACCACAAATATGGCACATCACGTCTTAAGGGATTATTAATAACAGCCAGATTTACCGGAGTAATATGTACCACTGGGGAGGGTGATGCTTGTTGACATTACACTTTAACTTCTGTACGTCTAGAGAATCAGATAGCTTTGGGCTGGGCGGAAATTCCAAAGTCTAGCAGTATAAGATAAGAAGCTATTTGAACAGAAGGCTTAACCAATTCTAAGAATATGTAGTGTGTAGGAGGATTCTGTTTTTTGTCTGGGTTGTTGAGGATATTTATCTCGAAGTTGAAGCCAGACTTTAAGTTTGTTCGGACATTTGCCATACAATACTGGCAAATCAGACATGATGCGATAAAGGTTGGGTACTGGGCTTACATTGTGGGACACATAAGGTTGACGACTCTTTTTTAAACGCTATTTAGGATCGAGAGACTAGTGGAAAAGTGGCGACAATATTTCATTCATAGGCGGATAATGACTTTATAGAAATACGAGAATACTCTCAGGTGTGAGGAGCGTTCTTGCACTGTAGAGATTGTTAACCATTCCGGCTGCAGCCTGTACGACTCACTTAATCTATTTGTTCCAATACATGTTGTTAGTAGACGGATAACACGATGAATCAAAGGTATATTTACACAGTTTAAAACGGCAAGAATTATAGACTGTTTGTATTAGAATTGTTCTTTACGTGAAAGATATATACCATGACTAATTTTTGTTTATTTTTACATTTAATGCTGACCTTTATTTATTGCGTATATATATTTAGTTGTCTGCGCATTGTCCTACCACACATCCATACAACATTTCAGCTTGATTGTCTCAAGAAAACTCCGAACGAACAGATATACAGGCAGATTTAGGGGAATATAACATGCATGTTTTCTATAAGCCATAGTAATTAGTTCAACGCTACGTGTTATAAGTCTAATCCTTATTAGAACTGCCATGTTTTGCATTAAATAAAACCGACTTTTAAAATAGCAGACGCCAGGTATTGGTTTAATACACCGCTAGCATAATCTCGTGGTGGTTGTTATTAATAATATGAATCAGTTCATATACAGTTTTATTGTTTTCATTTATCGTGAAGTTAAATAGTGAAACTATTTGGCATCTAGATTTATATTAATAATAAGCATTATATTTATTTTACAACTAATGCACATATTGATGAAATTAATCCTATACCCGAGAGAATGATTGCTAGGTATCATGGATATATGCTACAGTAGTACAGACCGTTTACCAGCCGAAAAATATTTAAATATATATTCCTTTCTGTAAAACATTTACGTAGTCTATGTCGCAAAAGAGACCAAGTAATAAAAAAAAATCACACTTCTTTGATTGTAAAAACGAAATTTATTTCCGTAATTTCATGTTATACATGACTTCTCGTTACGGCTGTGAAATCACCACGTCTCTAAGGTGATATACCCTCCAACATGATCTCTTTCCTATTTTATAGCCTTTTCTTTTTTAAAGAGACGTAATTTCGCATTTCGTATGCATTTGAATGCGGGCGTCCGCGCTTGGTTGCATCTGTTTGACCAGGAAGAATTAGATTTCTTGATTTAAAACTGTATCTATGCTCAGGTGTTAAACCACTAAAGATAGGTTCAAAATGTAATACATTAACTTTAAAATATGGTGGATTTACATTCTAGCTTTCAGCTAACGACGATAATATAGGCTTAACTACAAATTCAGTACAATCACTTATTAGTTTGGAATAAATATTGAACATCTCCAGGCTTTTCCAATTAAGGGATTTCTTAAAAAAAATATTTTTTATTTTACATGTTATGTTGCATTACGTGTTTTCTTACACTCATGCCCTGTTACATAAAACTCATCTCCAGTGTTTGAGAATAATTACATAAACTACTAATATGTTATATATAAAATACAAAAAATTGACTCTTTTACCTTAGAAATCTACACACTACCTTGCCAAGTTATTAAATACAAACCTAGTGTGCACGGATATGTCGATAAGCAACTATTTAATAAAGCAACGTGTTTTTCTTTTTGCATTGTATTAATTTTATTTTAATTAATCGATTTAACTCACATCTATTTAAACGAGATACACACGAAACATGCCATTTCAATATCTATATACCACAAATAGGTGCCCATTAATAAAATTAGACGTACTTGGCTATAATACTAACTTTTTACCTGTAGGCTACAAGCCTGGTTGCGAATTTTCGGAATGTATAATATGTAAGTTTGCAATAATGACTTCCGTAATTGTCTCACGCTATATGTAGGCTTTTTACCAGAAAGTCTAAAGAGGAACAGTTTTTTCTCGTTGTATAACGACTGCTCAGAATTAAAAACAACACTACGGGAGTATTACTATAATGTTTTAAAATAAAATGATTGTCCTATATAAAACATGTTATGAGGTTAAATGAATTACATGGGTTGACATTCCTTTAACGTCTAGCTAAACCAAACTATTTGCCAAGAACGTTGCATCAAACGCAAGCCTAAGCGACCAGGGTGTCGTACCTCCTGAATTTTCTACCAACGTTGAAAATAATTTGATTGACATCCACATATCTCTTCGTGATATATTGCCACAACAATCAAGTATTTTGATGCCACCAAAGAAAATGGGCCTGACACAATTCCAGTCATAGTACTCAAGAAAAGTAAAATAATAACTACTCATTTTTGCAAAACTTATTCAATGCATAAAAGAGAATTGCTAAGCAACATCATGCTAAACTTCAGTATTAAAATAGTAGAGATAAGTTTTCTGCATCTCAGTATAGACCAACTAGTCTCATGTATAATAGAAACGTTATTTGAATCCATTTTAAATAGAAAAAAATATTAATCACCTCATGAAATCAAGCGACCGACAACAAGCAATATGGTTTCAGTCCGACGAGATCCGGATACACTGAGTGTAATTTAATATAGGATGACTGATTTTATAGACGAGGGTTTCCTCTCAAAAGCAATAGCTCTTTATATACCAAAAGGAGTTGATAGGGTTTGGCATAACGGTCTACACTCACGATTTCCAGGTATGGACTATGTTGAAAAAAAATTTCTTAGCGATCGAATCTGTTTTCTCCAATACGTTTATACAAGTAGTCATCGATTGGCAAGAGTCTGAAGCTCAACATATCAATGTTTGTGGTCTTAGAAATCCAGTATAGGACCGACTTATTATCGTATATCTCTCAATGATCTCCCAAATAGCATTCTAAATTTATTTGCTAATGTATATTAAGCTGACACTATGTTCTATGGAAACACTGCATTGCCCAACAACGATTAAAATCTCCCTGAGTCTCTCTCCTCAGACTTTGAGTCTGTCGTGCAATGAAAATCTTTTGCTAGTTAATTTAAACGTATCCAAAACCTAGCTTTTTATCTTTTCAGAAGAAACACTCTGATATCTACATTGCCCTAATAGATATGACCGTCTCAGATCTTTAAATGGTCTCTGTTTTGACAAATTTCTGGATCTGACCTCTAATTCTGATCTTAAACGGGAGACTTACATCAAATCTCTTGTAAAGATCGCCGGAAAAATAGCTGCGTCATATTTTCACCTCAGAAGGTATCTTACTTCCGACACATCCTCTACCTGCATAAGAGTAAGATACGTCTAAAAATAAAGCGGAAGCTGTCCGAAAAATCTTCCTTGTATTGAAAAAGTTCGAAGCTGGCTTCGAAACCTAGTAAATGATGCCGTATTTTATTTTCCTGCAGCCTTTTTCCCCATTATGGCACTTTTTTTTTTAGCTGGCCTACTTTCCAATAAACCACAATATGACCGTCTTCAAGTTCAATTTAAACAAGTTCATATTTACCCTTATGAATAAACCATTTCTTCCTAATTTCCACCACTGACTATTAATACGTAGGTGTCTCAGTGACTACCGTACACTCATGAGGCCATAACCTGGGGAGCATTTTGTCCTTGATAAGTGGTAAACTCCATGCAAAAACATTTTTTTTTTTATGAAATAGTATTTCTGAGCGCTAAATGTCATTGTTTACGTTTTCAGTGGGCTGTCTCAACCCTAATCTTATTCGCATGCACACACACAGACACGCACACAGACAGACAGACAGACAGACACACACATATATCTATTTATATGCATATATATTTATATTTATATATATGCACTCAGAACTATTAGTGTGTGTACTTAGTTATCTTTAGGTTACATTAGAAGAATGCCTTCATTTTACACTCCGGTGAATTTGATTAATTTTTTAGTTCGGCCTTTGATGTTGAATTGTCGCACGCAAGTCGGACCTCTTGAGTGTTCACTCCCGTTTCGTGTTATCTTTCTTTATAGTCACCGGTTTACTCTTGGGCAGCAATCTTCGTCTTACCTTATGTGTTTTGCATTAGAGATCCCACACGTAGATATTTTAGTAATGGGAAACCTAGAAACGAATTATTTTTTTCCGAATCGCTTTAATAAAAAACTCAGATACGAATTATTTTCGAAGGTAATACTCTTTGTGCGGGTCGTTTCATTGCAATATGACTCATGCCAGTGTATGTGAATTACGTGAAATTTGAGGCTATTCAGAATAAAGAATCCATAATAAGAGGCAATAAAATTGGAATTAGCTATACTTTTGTAGTATTCAGTAATTTTATACGTATAATGTATTTACATTTAGTGTTAAAATAAGTGCAATTTCTTCTTCCTCTTCCTCTTCCTCTTCTTCTTCTTCTTATTATTATTATTATTATTAATGTTATTATTAGTTATTTAGGTTTGTTGTACTGGCTAAAACTTATTTTTGCAATAAATACTAAGTCATATTTATCCTTATACTTAATTACGCATCGAACATATATCAACATAATTAATTCGATGCCCCATATCACCAGAAAGATCTATACAACATCTTAAATGAAACGTCTCAGAGGTTTTTAAACATCAAACTTACATTACACGTCTTTATTTATAATAGGCACCTTAATACTTACTTCTCTTCAGATTATCATAACAAAAGTTCCTACAGAATTTCGGTCCTCACGAAAAAAAGTGGAACGGCTAAACAGACAAATAGACATACCAAAAGATTATTATTATTATTATTATTATTATTATTATTATTATTATTATTATTATTATTATTATTAGTGTTGTTGTTATTATTATTTGTATTATTATTGTTATTATTAAGATTATTATTATTTATTATTATTATTATTATTATTGTTATTATTATTATTGTTTTTATTATTGTTGTTGTTATTATTAGTGTTACTATTATTATTGTTATTATTATTACTATTATTATTGTTATTATTTTTATTGTTATTATTATTGTTGTTGTTATTCTTCTTCTTCCTATTATTATTATTGTTATTATTATTATTATTATTATTATTAGTAGTAGTAGTAGTAGTAGTAGTAGTAGTACCCTTATTCTTGTTGTATTTATGTTGAGAATTGTAACACAGCCCATCCTCCTTGGTATATAACGGACAACAAGCCGGTACTTGAGTGGTATCAAGAATTCCCAGATTTTCAAAAAGCTCCGCAATCTTTGATAATCTTTCAAAGATACTCTGGCATGACAGCATCCTCTTTCGATTGACTTATCGTTTGCAATGGTCATTGGTTTTCCTTTGTATTTGAGTGACAAAAACTACGCAAGGTCATTCTCTTCTTCAATTTCATCACATGGAGGTCTTATTAGTGCATTTCCTATCTAGTTCTTGTGTACTGCATGATTGTTTCAATCGATTTTGTGTGGCATTCGCCGAAATCGATGTTTGAAAATAAGTGGATGTTTAGCAGTAATAAGATTTACATGCATATCATTTCAATCATATTCTTTTACTTCCATTGTAGTTCTTCTATGGTTCTTGTACTTATAGTTAATTTCCGTTTCCTGCTTATCTGTTCTTCCTTTCATCAACATCTGTTATTAAGGTTATATCTTACCATTTATTTCAAATTCTCATAGTATTTTTCTAATATTTTCATCTATGTTGTATGGTACTCCTGCTTTTTCCATGTTTCATATTTTTTCACTTCTCATATTACGTGTATTTGCTCTGCTATTCAGTTTCTTTTTTTTTCACTCTCTAGTTTGCTGATACACAACATCAATAATGTAACGATTCCTTTAACTGTTTTTAAGTATTATCGCGTCCCGTCTTCGTCAGTTTGGAATTAGCTTTTCTGTTCATTCCTGTATGTATCATACGATGCTGAGGTTTTAAGTTCTAGTAGTGTATCTGGTTTGACTGTATGTTCGAAATAAATAGAAATTAGAATTTAATGCAGAAATGAGCATATTCAACCATTAATTTTGTATTAAGTATTTATTCTGATTCAAAAATACCGTGACTCTTGTCCATTTTTATAGCAAAAAGCATAGTCCATTCATGATATGCAATAGTAAACGTTTCGGTAATTGATATGTATTTTTTCAATTGCTTTATGTTTTCATAATTTTTGTCGTATATGAATATTATTATCTTACTATATTTTTTCTTCTTTGCTTTTGAAGATGTCGGCGGGTTAATCAAAGAACTGGAAGTCATATGACCCTGGATGTTGCTAACCGGGCATCGGTGCGCAGACGGAGGACAGATGTATCTTAAGCTAACAAACAATAAAATCAGTACCCACTACCCCCTCACAACCGGTACATCGACGCCATGAATATAACAACACAGTAAGATGCAGAAGGGGTTCCCTATTCACCTGGGAATACACATGCGTGGAGACAATGTCTGTGTAATCGAATCGAGAGCACATCTCTTGAGAGATACCGGTTAGTGGACGGAGATATATCTTGATTGACAGTTGTTGCTGGTGTGCAGCTTTCAATATTTTGCCTTCTTTTGTTTTTAACTTTTTCTTTTTATGGGTTTTTAGTTTTCATTTTGTTTCGTATTTTCTTTGTTTCTTTGATAGAAAAATTTATTGTATCGAATCAGGGGTAGTCGGATATGCTATGAGTCGGCATATGTTAAGGCAGGCCATCATATAAAGATCACCTAGAAGGTTAAAATTGCACGTATTTGCATGCACTTAGAGCTACACGATACAAAATTAGGATAATAGGGAAAAACAATATATTAAAAAGAAAACAGAAAAGAAACAAGATGCTAATACTATTTAACAAAGAGGCTGCCCAATATTTTTCTAAAACAGGCTCGATAACAAGCTCGAAAGCAAGATCAAGAATTAAGAAAATTCAACCGTAAAAGTGAACCAAACATATCACAAATCAGATAAATGTGCATATGCTCATACACAAACAAACCTCCAAAAAGAAAAGAAAGCAGCACGAAATGATATATTCGAACACTCATATGCAATAAATACGAGATAATATAGAGATGTGCAGGCGGTACACCACGTAGATTGCTAAGCTCGAATGACACGTTTTTAATACTTTTGTTAAATACAGTTTGGAAAATATAACAATTATTTGCATAGGAAATTAGTTGAGAGTGCATGCGTAAAAAGCAATAAATCGATTTAGCATTAAATTATTTTTCTTAATACCATTTAATATACATATACATGCTAAATTAAATCAACACTAATTTCCACACGAATCTGCAAGTAAATAAGTGATAATGGCTGAAATTAATATGAACTATTTACTTACTTTACATAACGCCAGTTTTTTCGTGATATTTCCTTACACACCTAAGATTGTATTGTCGTTGTTTTTTAATCATCGACTGATAACCTTGTACTTCCATATATTAAAAATGTCAGTTTTATCGCAACGCTTTCATTACGAATGTTTTTTTTTTACATAGGCATCACCACCTATCAAGACCCGGAGACCACTCGGGGATAAGGGTTAAGAGTGTACAGTAGTCAATTGAAAAATATAGTAATTGTTAGTAATACAAATTCGGTAAATTTGTTAACTTAAGTGAAACGGCTCATACAGAGCTTGTTTACGTTGGACTTGAAGACAATCAAATTGCAGTCAGCAGGAAAGCAGGATAACTGAAGACGGTTCCACAGGCGTGCAGTTCTAAGAAAGAAGCTGTTTTCATGGAATCTACGTTTATGTTTTGTCACAAATAAAGAGTGGGGAAGTTACTGGTAGTGTTTTCAGCTACACAAGTGTTTCTTGTGCAAGTTTGGCGAGTAGGGACCATAGATTGAAGCTCAGTCGAACACTTGCCATGAAAATAACGATAAAGCTGAGACAAACTCACAACATCTCTTCTGTGAGATAGATGTTGCAGAGAAGGGAAAAGGACATCTTCTTCGAGGCTACGATGGTGTAAAACTTTTATGGTATATAATATGCAAATGCCTCATTCTCAAAATCTACAAGCAAAACACGTTATTCAGACAAGAGCAGGTAAAATGGCTTACCTTGTTAATACATACGTATATACTTAGTGGTACATTGTGGTTTAATTTCGTGAATATATTTAATACACGAAATTTAATAGCTATTTCCTATGCTGTTGGTAATTACATACATAGAGCCATAGCCAAACTCATGAAGCGCCTAAACTTGAGATAATAATTAAAACCTACGTATTTAAATGTTGAGAAAAGTACAGTGAACATTTGAGAACAAATTTAAAATACTTAACAGAATATGGTTTGCTTACAATCTATCTGCGGTTCGTCATAAATTCTTTCTAAATATTCCAAAAAGATTTATTTTCATACTAAAGTTCTTTCTCTTTTTTTTCAGGAAATATTTGATTCCTTTAAAGGCTAACATAGTATATTTAATTTAAAATGACTACAAAAAAACAGCTTTCCGGAAGCAAAATGGCGCACGTTATTGTTTTGTCGGATGAAGAATATTCTCAGGTAGAAATTGACAGGAAGGTGGAATGTTCCAGGAATAGAGATCAAACAACGACTTAAAGGTACAAGTTCAAATGCAACATAGGGACAAAACCATAAAGGCTACAACCGCCATGGAAGATCGATCTTTGTAAAAAGCATCCTTACATCTAGGAAGAAAAGTTATTGTGAGCTTGCTGCTGACCAGAGTGAAAGTGCAATCTAAAAGCATATTAGATCGGTGAGTGAAAAGAAGGTTATTAGAAGTAGAATTTAAACGAAGCAAAGCAAGGAAGAGGGAATATTGTCTTGGACCAATATAAAAAAGCGAATTGGATTAAAAATTGAACAAAAAACATGAAAATTGAACACTTTTGATTGGGACAAAATTGTTTGGTCTGACGAAAGTAACTTGTAAGTAAGTTAACAGGTTCTATTCCCCAGATTTTGAAAGTAACAGTTAGAATTTTTTATGCGAAGGCACATCCATAACATTTATTTAAATATGGTAAACATTCCTTTTTTTCCATAATATTTCATTGCCTCAGAAGCGGTTAATGATTACTGTGGGGAGGGAAAGAATTTCATCATGATTGTGCTGTTCCAACTGTCAAATTTGAAGAAGAAAGCGTAATAGTTGGCTTCTTCGGCTAATGTTGCACATCTGAGGGTATAATGCACCCCGTAAAAAATATACTAATATTCTGGACCAGATTTTCTAATCCGCTTTGACATAACTATTTAATAATAATATTCCAAGTTATGTAATCTTCGAACAAGAGAATGCGCCATGTTCTACGTCAAAAATTGCAATAAGTAAATCTGAGAAAACATGGATTACAGAGATGAAGTGACCCCCTTCATTCCCTGACGTAAATATCATTGCAACTCTGTAGTCTACTCTCACGAAAGCTACACACACACACACACACACACACACACACACACACACATATATATATATATATATATATATATATATATATATATATATATATATATGGGGGGGTGAAGGGATGATCTTCTGTCGGCGTGTCTATGTGTGTGTGTGTAGTTTAAAAAATTAAACAATAATAGATGCAAATACATTATTAGGAGTAGTCTTGTAAATCTTTTAGTTTGGGCAAATTTATATTATTTAAGAAGAAATGAGCATCGCAGGAATAGAAGCAACACACACAATATATATATATATATATATATATATATATATATATATATATATATGCGTATTTGAGTACTTTTTTCACAGTCTAAACATGTCGTAGCTCGCACGGACACTGATCGCCAACAAACCGAGAAGTCGTGTGTCTAGTTTTGCCCTTATTTTTTTCTTTATTTGTTCACGTCCATGCCCGGGTTTCGAAAACCGTGTTTGGAGGTGTCACACTGATTAGCCCAAATGTGGGCGAAACCCGAGGCTTGAATTTCCAGTTTGTTAACATTAATAGTTCCAGTGGATTACGCTGTTATTTGTTTGTGGAAATAATGGGAGCAGCTCTCATATTGTAAAAAAAGTTATATAATATATAAAACATGAAAACACGGAAATAAAACGATCAAATAACGAAAAAATCAAGAAAAATGTGAATATGTTTTTAGACAAAGATAAACATTCAAAATAAGCAGATATATTTACCCTAACTGAACCATAAGTTGTATATTTGCATTCTCTTTATTCTATTCACGACTTTATTCTAGAAAATAAAAAAAACATAGAAATTGATTCAACACAGTAAAGGTGCGTGGAAGAAACATATTTACGTATTGGAAAATTAGTCTTACATAGTTATTTCAGTGATTTAAAACAAAAAAAAGAACGATGTTTAATTCGTAGTTATTTAGATAAAATTGCTGTTCCCCCCTCCCAAAAAATGGCTGTATTTTTTGCGCACCGTTGTTTTATATACTATTACGCCGGGCAAATACTTGATTATGAGTTATTATTTAAGACAAAATTGAATCTAGCATATGAAAATTCACTAAAAGTCTTCAGGTACGCATGAAAAAGTAACGTATATACGTGAAATGCGCTGCATATTTTGATATTTATTAATGTCTTAAAAAAGCTTAAACAGTAAGAACTAAGGAGGGACTGCTGAATATTTTGATTTTAATTCTAAGCATGGACGCCAATATCATTTTTAAACTTTAGAAATAAAAAAAATATAATATTGGGTACAATATAATCATCAGTAGAATATTGGTTCTATAATAAAAATACGAAGTGTGCATGAATTAAGATATAATATTTAATCGGGCCTTGCGACCTGGTAAAAGCGGGTTCCGTATGAATATTTGAAGAATCAATAATAATAATAATAATAATAATAATAATAATAATAATAATAATAAAAATAACAACAACAACAACAACAACAATAATAATAATAATAATAATAATAATAATAATAACAACAATAACAATAATAATAATAATAATAATTATTATTATTATTATTAAATAATAATAATAATAATAACAACAACAACAACAACAATAATACTAATAATAATAATAATAATAACAACAATAACAATAATAATAATAATAATTAGTATTATTATTAAATAATAATAATAATAATAATAATAATAATAATAATAATAATAATAATAATAATAATAATAATAATAATATAACGAGTTCAAATGAAAAAGATATTTCATGTATGAGCATTTCAGTAATTATTTCGACATTGCTCGTAGACTAAAGGAAGTAAGTTATAAAAACTATATATGTTAATAAATCCAAAAGAATTCCCCGGGTTTACAGTTCGTCAAGCTGCTTCTAGACTAAACGCATGTAATGGATGATACCGGGTTTTATATATACCAGTCATGTTTAGTGCCCATGTAAATAATAAGACTGATTGTTATTCCAACTACGTTTTGTTTTTTTGCCAATCTCCATACTTTAGCCCGACAATTATTTCGTATTAACTTGTTTTCGTTGATGATTGATGACTTTCTCTTTTTTTGTCTATCATTAACACAAAATTATTATTGTTATTTAGTTTCTATTAAGAAAGACCTGGGCGTGATAAAAAATATTTGATATCTGTTAATTGTGTTAATTTTTACAAGATCCTTTAAAGATGACCGTTCTCTTTTTGACTTTTTATTTCTATTTTCACAATCATTACCGCCCTACATATTTCATTTCAAGGGCTACATATTTTCTAATTTTCTTACTTCATGTTCTGTTTCTAAGTTATTCGTATTCCAAACCTTGCCAGATCGATATGTGACATTATCAAATGAAAGTAGTTAAGTAGTTATCTTGCACACGCATATATATATATATATATATATATATATATATATATATGTGTGTGTGTGTGTGTGTGCGTGTGTATGCGTGTGTGGGTGTGTCTGTATCTGTGTGTGTCTGTATACGTAATAACAATCCTTATTACTCCATAGAATCGAATATGTACATGTACGTGTCTTATTTTAAATATAATATTATAGTTATCCATATGTAATCAAGTATTTAGCTCAAATGAATAAAGACATCTCCAATGGTAATCAATAAATAGTAAAATAAATAATCGATTATTGAAGTAATATATACGAAGAATTCCACCAGTCACATTATCAATTATTGTCAAATGCTCTGTCGATCTATCTATCTATCTATCTATCTATCTATCTATCTCTCTCTCTATATATATATATATTTATATATGTGTTTTTGTATGTATATACTGAGTACCAATAGAAATGAAAATATGACCAGCTTGT
The DNA here is from genome assembly GCF_053919585.1 of Euprymna scolopes. Classification (NCBI taxonomy): domain Eukaryota; kingdom Metazoa; phylum Mollusca; class Cephalopoda; order Sepiida; family Sepiolidae; genus Euprymna; species Euprymna scolopes. Next base: position 116,537,428 of record NC_136492.1, on the reverse strand, counting down.
AAGCCTGAGCACACCTATACTCAAGTGATGTAAAAGTAGAATTTGTTCAATAAAAATTCGGTCTCCTAACTCGGATAATTCTTTCTCCTTCCACATATAAAAATCTTGCTCTCTTTCTCTCTGTCCCTCTCTCTGTCCCCCTCTTTTCATCTACCTATCTTTTTCTCTCTCTTTATTGTTTGTTGCATGACCGCGTTATTTTTCATGAGGTGATAAGTTAAAAGGTTGGAGACAGTATATAAATCATTGTATTTATATGTAAATATAAATACATAATTATATAAATTATAGGATTCTAAATCCAATTCATAAAACTCACTTTGTATGTTGGTATGTCTGTCTGTCCGTCTATCTCCATATTTTAAGACTCTATCACACCTGAAAGTAATAGTCACAGAGCGGCGATAGGTTCCTTAAATGAATAGATTTTTATGTACATTTCTTTTTTCGTTTTTTAACCGGTAAATATAGTTTATAAGAGGTTCAAAGCAGATGAACATTGAAAAAATAAGTTACATTTTTATATATTCATATTGGTTTTATTTAATTTGCATATCACGTTGGCATAGTCGTAACATCAACAGATTTGAACTCTAGATTTGCATTTAGAGTCTAGTCTTGCTGATTTCACCCACATTCTTTATTTTATCTTAACTTTGCAAGCACTACTCTATAATAATATATACAAACTCTGGAAAATTGAAAACATTATAGTTATGCACATTTACAACGATCAAATCCCTCACCCCGCTAGTATATCTCAGTAACCATATGAACAGATAATATATATTTTTGATTTAAAGCAAGCAATCAAGGAAATAATACTAAATGAATATATATATATATATATATATATATATATATATATATATATATATATATATATATATATATATATATATATAGGGGGGGCAAAAATAAAATCCGCACTTGTAAGTTTTTCAAAATCTGCAAATTTAAGCTAAATTTATTATAAATGTTGAAACAAACAATACCTCATTTGATTGGCTTTTTATTCTTCTGTAATTTTACCTGTTCATATTAGAGTTTAAATTGATATATTCCAGTGTTTACGTCAATTAAAAAAATAACTTAAAATTGAGGAGGCAAACAAAGGCCGCACAATGAAAGATTGTTATTTAAATGTACATTTAGGACATTGATGCAACACAAAAACAACAAGAGCACAAGGAACTAGTTAATATCTAATAGCATAGCCCTTCTGCGATTTGACAGCCTGCAATCTTTGGGGAAGTTCTTGGATTAGGCTGTAGCAATAGTCCGGGTAAACGGCATCCCACTTTTCTTTTAAGTTTGTCCAAAGTTCTCCCAAATTTCAGATTTTATCATTGCGTAGCTGTTGCTTGATGTAATGCTATACGTTGTCGATAGGATTGAGGTATGGAGATTGTGCAGGTCAATCCAAAAACGGAATATCATGCTTTTCCAGCAACCTCTTGACATTGCCAGCTGTGTGAATTGGGGCATTATCCTGAATGAAGATGGGATTATCATCTAAATTCCGACCAAAGTAGGGTAGAAAATGTTCAGTCAACATATAAATGTACTTGGTCGAACTAATTCGACCTTTGAAACGACCTATTGGCCCTGGACCATTGGTTTTAATAATGCCCCACACCAAAACCGCACCCCAACCACCATGCAGCGTTGAAACTGTGCACCTAGGATTAAATACTTCGTCTTTCCTCCGACAGACTTGCTACCACCCATCACTGCCTAGCTATTTGAACTTGCTTTTGGCGCTAAAAAGCACTTTGGACCAATATGAAGAGTCATGATCATCATTGACTGGCGAAGTCCAGGCGGCGCTTTATGTTCCGTACAGAAATCATTGGCTTGCGTCTTGCAACATATCCTCGCAAATTATAGTCCTTTAATCTCTTCTTTACAGTATAAAGATAGCAGTTTTTGCAAGATTGCCCTCTTGTTGGATGTGGGAAGCCGTTTCAAATCTATTTCTTAGGCAACGGATCTTGATAGCATTGTCATCCCTGTAAGAACTAACTCTAGTACGTCTAGTTTTAGGTGTTTTGGTGCTTTTCACAGTCTTTCGTACAATTTTCTCATCACATTTCGATCTGTGGCCGATTTCTCGATTGGATAAACCAGAAAGGTAGAGATTAATGAGCTCCAGAGGATTCCTAAAAGAAATTCGTGGATTAAATGTTACGTTGTACAACCTGAAACAACAACAATTACGATTAGAGATGGTCTGTTGCCTGTTGCTGACATTTTAAACTGATTTATGGGCGATAATTAAGGTTGGTATTAAGCGAATTTGTGGCTGCGGATTTTTTTTTTTTTGCCTCCTTAATTTGAGGTTATTTTTTTTTTAATTGACGTGGACACTAGAATATTCCAGTTAAGAGTCAAATATTAACGGGTAAAGTTATCCTGGAATAAAAGGCTAATCAAATTGGTATAGATTTTTTTAACAGTTACATTAAATATGGCTTAACTTTGCAAATTTTGAAAATAATTACATGTACGGACTGACTTTTTCCGGTACTATATATAACGTGATTGTTCTAGGTTCCAACATCGGCTTGGGAGTGGTGCTAGTCTTGCGACACTGATGAGTTGTGATACAACGAAACGGTACTCAATGTTGATGACTATATATGTATAGCATTACATCAAACACCAGCTTCGTAATGATAACTCATAATATATGTATATATATATATATATATATATATATATATATATATATATATATATATATATATATATATGCAGATATATATATGTATATATATGTATGCATATATATATGTATATATATGTATATATATGTGTATATGTATATATACATATATATACATATATATATGTGTATATACATATAAATATGTGTATATATACATATATATATAAATATATGTATATATATGTATATATACATATATATGTATATATATGTATATATATGCATATATATATATACAGACACACACGTTTATTCATTTTATTTCCCCCACCTTTTCCTGTACATAAATTTAATATAATTGTAAATTGATCCTTCCCATGCTCATTATTAATTTTGATTTCAACCTCATATTTTCTTAAAAAATAAATGCCATCGTTTGCCCCAGATGAGAATGGCGAAAGACGTCTACGGATTTAAATAATCGTTTCCTGTGTTCTATATATATATATATATATATATATATATATATATATATATATATATATATATATATATATTATTTAATAACCCTGGAACTAGATGGCTTTAATTATCATTTATTTCATTCCTCTCATATATTTCCTATGTACGTGTTTATCGTGTTTCCTTGAATACCGAATACAACTAAGCAACTCGGTAGACGTAATAATATATTTCTAGGGTTGTGATTCGAAAGTTTATGCTTTGTATTGAAATTGACCATTGTTTTCTAAAAAAAAAACAAATATTATTAAATATAAGATGGGGATATTTCGAATTCACCCATCGGAAAAAATTGGACCATTTAATTATCGCAGTGTATATTAGCAGTAAGTCCAAAGAAAATGCAGTGAATTCAATGCACGCATCTGTAATCAAGTTTTCCCTATCCGAATTGAAAACTTCTCTGGATATAATTTCGTCTTTAGTATATATATATATATATATATATATATATATATATATATATATATATATATATATATATATATATATATAAACATTGCACTAAAACATGGTATTTCCAAAATATTTATAATACAAAAGAAATCAATCTAAGTCTAAATTAGATCACCTTGCTTATTCAATGCAAAACAGTATAATTTACAATGAAAAAGTCATATTTTTTGTAAATTAATCTCCAATGTAGACACAGATGAACGTTAATAAATAAACAATATTGAAACCTTCGAAAGACGCTTTCTATTTCTTTTTCTTTTCCTTATATTTCACATAATCATTATTATTAACTAGCACAATATAATTACTTCCCAGCATCTTCGCTAAAAGTTAATAATGCTAGAGAATAATATTTAGTATAATTACTCAATTACGAAATATATAGAAGTAATCTCGCTTGCATTATTACACATAATTCTGGAAGTTATCATTTTTGAATACGTATTATTTTATCCTATTTTTACCAAATAATCCCACAGCTTATTATTTGATATTAATTATTGATATATTTTATTAATTTATTGTTGATTGAACTTTATTTTACGCCGTTATCTTTCTAATTCTCCATTTATATATATATATATATATATATATATATATATGTGTATATATATGTATATATATATATATATATATATATATATATATCAAAGAAAGATACAAATTTGAGCTGGAGCTAAAGGGCACAAATTATTTTAATATATTCATACTTTAAAAGATCAGTGCTACTACTACTGTACGCATATAATAAGCTCAATATGGCAATTTTCCGTAGAGTTATATGTATATTGAGTAAGATTGTACGACATTATCACGTTGACACACCAGTTCTCGTCAGATCACCCAAGTTAAACAACGTTGAGCCTGGCTGGTATAGGATGGTGACCCTTTGGGAATTCTAGGCGCTGTATGTATTTTCAGCTGATCTCCACGTTTGTTTTCAGTCGTCCCGAACCCCCACTTGCAACTGGTATTTAACAATGTTTATGTAGGTGAGGTGTGGTTGGTAATTGGGCAAATCTTGCCAAAAAAAACTCACGCGCAGCCACCCTTACAGTGGTTATCTATAGTCTGTCCAGACTAGAGGAAGCTACCATAATTATATTGAATATAAAAATGTATAATTATAAATTATGAATCAGTTTCAAAAGAATAAAGAAAACAACTCAAATTGAGTGTACGATTTTTTCGGAAACAATATTCCTTTTATTTATAGTGACAATAATATTAAGAATAATTGACAAAGAATGGTTGGAATATAGTCTTCTTACGAGCATGAAAATGAGGGTTGTGATAAGTATAATACACCAAAATAAAACTTACATGTTTTAGTAAGTAAAGTGGTGCATCTGATAATCTTTTTTTTTAAATTTTCGTCAATATATATGTAGACATGTTGTTTTTGTATTTGAGCTATGAATGCAGAACAACATGCCATAATATATATATGTATATATACATATATATATATATATATATACATATATATATATATATATATATATATATATATATATATATATATATAATCTAGCATTAATTAATTGATCCGTTAATAATATAGCTTATTACACCAGTACCAGTGAAATATGCACAGTTTTATATTAACATCGCTTCAGATTAATATATATATATATATATATATATATATATATATATATATATATATAGAGAGAGAGAGAGAGAGAGAGAGAGAGAGAGAGATAGATAAATAGATAGATAGAGAGATAGAGACATATAGATAGTTGGAAAGATAGATAGATAGAAAGATCGATAGATAGATGTATAGCTAGATAGATGGATAGATAGATATATCCATTTGCGTATGTATGTGTTTATGTGTGTACAGAAACAGAAAGAGAGAGAGGAAGAGAAAGAAAAGGATAAAAAAATCAAAGTTACGTAAGAAAATATTACATTATCAAGTCAATAATTATTACAGAAAGAGAAATAATTGGGAACAATATTTAGACCATAGTCATCGAAGCAAAATATTCCTCGGCAGTAGATCGAAGTACGCAAATATACAAATAAAAGGTTTATAAGGCAACCACCACCTTCAATGTTAGAAATGAGAAAAAACAAATGAGATTTGTTACAAAATAGTATAGTAGCTGGGAAGAAAAATACTAATGTTAGAAAAATATAAAGCTAAAAAATATGTAAAAATTATGATAATACATGTTTTTATTTATATAAACAAATTAAAAACTATGAGAACTTTAAAATATACAAAGAATAAATAAATGCAGTAAATCTCTGAAGAAAAAAATGATTATAAAATAAAAATAACGCAAAAATCGAGGGGTGGTTATACTAAATCATTATCAGTACGTGGACAAAATGTCAGTAATATTAGATTTGAAAAATAGGGCCCTGTCGCAACTCATAATCCAACCGCCTCCTTGAAAACCAAATTTCAAAATAAACTGGTCAAATGGGTCAAAATTGTGTACTTCCGACGAACGTAGCTAGTGAGATGAGACCCTCGGGATCTATCCACCCAAGGTTATATGGTCTCCCTAAAACACATAAAGCGGATATTCCATTAAGGCCCATTCTCTCCATTGAAGGCTCCTCGCAACACAAGGTCTCAAAATGGATCTTTGACATTTTACAACCTATTTTACAACAGTATAGTAAATATTGTCTTAAAGATTCATTTTATTTTGCTGATTTTATTAAAATGTCTGCGATTGTTAATAGATTTATGTGCTCTTATGACATTAGCAATCTTTTACTTGTGCCCCTGTTTTGTGAAACTATAGATATATATGCAGATTTTTTATATCGGAGCCGAATATCACCTATTCCATTTCTTGAAACATCTTTATTGAAATTCTGAAATTTGTCACGACATCTGTGGAATTTATTTTCAACAATATTATGTATCGGCAAAAAGATGGTGTGGCCATTGGCTCAGCACTTGGACCAACCATGGCGAACATTTATGTGGGGTTCTATGAAGAGCGCTTACTATCTGGACTCATTACACCATTAGTGTACTTCCGATATGTTGACGACCCATTCTGTTTATTTAATAACCAAATTGATCCAAACACCTTTTTTCTCCTTACTTAATGGAATGCATCCCGCGTTAAAGTACACCTATGAAGGAAAGTGCAATTCATCCATAGCTTTCCTTGACGTTTTGGTAACAAACACGTCATCTAGTTTCCATACAGCTATACACCGGAAACCAACACTTAGAGGTGTGTACACTCGTTGGGATTCATTTTGCCCTACAAAACGTACGATAAATCTCATTTGGATCATAACACATCGTGCCCTTATGATTTGTTCCAAATTAAAATTAGATGAGGAATTGGAAACAATTACGGATACGTTATCCAAAAACCGGTACCCACTTGATGTGATTAGGTCAGTTATTCTAAGGTAATTGGCTGAATTCTCTCGAATTAAAGAGAATATAGTGGTCAAATGTCCAATTTATCTTTGTTTGACTTGGTGTGAGAAATTTGCCAAACAATAAGTTCAGCAGTTCATGGATGTTATTTTGCTTATAATGTGCGTGTTGTCTTCTCTACAAGAACTGTATTACCATCTTCTCGAAAAAACGTTCTACCCCTCATAATAGTAACATTATTTACAAGTTTGAATGTGGTTGCGGTGCCAACTACTTGAGTCGAACGACATTAAGATTAGATGGAAGAACCAAACAACATTTACCCAGTAAAATCAGGAATTGCACCTAGCGGGCAACGGGCGTTGTTACTAACACATACGGGTCTTTAATTACTGATCATTTAGTTAAAAACCCGTCTTGTCCAGCGAACTTTAGCACGGACTCATTTTCTATTTTTAGCCGTGCTCATTCGCCATATAACCTTAAGATCTTGGAGCCGATTCACGTTCGAATTAGAAAACCTTTTCTTTGCAAGCAAAGGGAATTCCTCCTAGATTTTAACGTGATTCATCTCTAGGGTATTCTACCATAACGCTGTTTTATTCTAATCGTTTTTACACTTTTCTTTCTACCCGTAAATGCAATAAAACGCAATTTTAATCGCGTTTTCATTATTTGTTTTAAAAATTCCATCAATACAGCTTTGAGAGGGGAGGGTCGAAATCGGTAAGCTGGCTCCCCATTTCTCTTTCTTTTCTATCCGGGCCCCCCTTTTTCCACTTTTTGGGGAGAAAATTAAAGGAATATATATATATATATATATATATATATATATATATATATATATATATATATATATATATACAAATTTACGGTTAATCATGAATCACAAAAGTACTCCCTTCCTAATTGCAATATATATATATATATATATATATATATATATAATATATATATGCGTGTATGAGTACTTTTTTCACAGTCTAAACATGTCGTAGCTCGCACGGACACTGATCGCCAACAAACCGAGAAGTCGTGTGTCTAGTTTTGCCCTCATTTTTTTCTTTATTTGCTCACGTCCATGCCCGGGTTTCGAAACCCGTGTTTGGAGGTGTCACACTGATTAGCCTAAATGTGGGCGAAACCCGAGGCTTGAATTTCCAGTTTGTTAACATTAATAGTTCTAGTGGGTTACGCTGTTGTTTGATTGTGGAAATAATGAGAGCAGCTCTCATATTGTAAAAATAGTTATATAATATATAAAACATAAAAACACGGAAATAAAACGATCAAATCACGAAAAAATCAAGAAAAATGTGAATATGTTTTTAGACAAAGATAAACATTCAAAATAAGCAGATATATTTTGCATAACTGAACCATAAGTTGTATATTTGCACTCTCTTTATTCTATTCACGACTTTATTCTAGAAAATAAAAAAATAGAAATTGATTCAACACAGTAAAGATGCATGGAAGAAAAATATTTACGTATTGGAAAATTAGTCTTACATAGTTGTTTCAGTGATTTAAAAAAAAAAAAAAAAACGATGTTTAATTCGTAGTTATTTAGATAAAATTGCTGTTCCCCCCTCCCCAAAAATGGCTGTATTTTGTGCACACCGTTGTTTTATATACTATTACGCTGGGCAAATACTTGATTATGAGTTATTATTTAAGACAAAATGGAATCTAGCATATGAAAATTCACTAAAAGTCTTCTGGTACGCATGAAAAAGTAACGTATATACGTTCAATGCGCTTCATATTTTGATATTTATTCCTGTCTTAAAAAAGCTTAAACGGTAAGAACTAAGGAGGGGGTGCTGAATATTTTGATTTCAATTCTAAGCATGGACGCCAATATCATTTTTAAACTTTAGAAATAAAAAAAAATATATAATATTGGGTACAATATAATCATCAGTAGAATATTGGTTCTATAATAAAAATACGAAGTGTGCATGGATTAAGATATTATATTTAATCGGGCCTTGCGACCTGGTAAAAGCGGGTTCCGTATAAATATATGAAGAATCAATAATAATATTAATAAGAAGAAGAAGAAGAAGTAGAAGAAGAAGAAGAAGAAGAAGAAGAAGGATGATGATGATGATGATGATGATGATGATGATGATGATGATGATGATGATGATGATGATGATATAATGAGTTCAAATGAAAAAGATATTTCATGTATGAGCATTTCAGTAATTATTTTGACATTGCTCGTAGACTAAAGGAAGTAAGTTATAAAAGCTATTTATGTTAATAAATCCAAAAGAATTCCCCGGATTTTAGTTCGTCAAGCTGCTTCAGACTAAACGCATCTAATGGATGATACCGGGTTTTATATATACCAGTAATGTTTAGTGCTCATGTAAATAATAAGACTTATTGTTATTCCAACTACGTTTTGTTTTTTTGCCAATCTCCATACTTTAGCCCGACAATTATTTCGTATAAACTTGTTTTCGTTGATGATTGATGACTTTCTCTTTTTTTGTCTATCATTCACACAAAAGTATTACTGTTATTTAGTTCTATTAAGAAAAACCTGGGCGTGATAAAAAATATTTGATATCTGTTAATTGTGTTAATTTTTACAAGATCCTTTAAAGATGACCGTTCTCTTTTTGACTTTTTATTTCTATTTTCACAATCATTACCGCCCTACATATTTCATTTCAAGGACTACATCTTTTCTAATTTTCTTACTTCATGTTCTGTTTCTAAGTTATTCGTATTCCAAACCTTGCCAGATCGATATGTGACATTATCAAATGAAAGTAGTTAAGTAGTTATCTTGCACACGCATATATATATATATATATATATATATATATATATATATATATATATATATATATGTGTGCGTGTGTATGCGTGTGTGGGTGTGTCTGTATCTGTGTGTGTGTCTGTAGACGTAATAACATTCCTTATTACTCCATAGAACCGAATAATATGTACATGTACGTGTCTTATTTTAAATATAATATTATAGTTATCAATATGTAATCAAGTATTTAGCTCAAATGAATAAAGACATCTCCAATGTTAATCAATAAATAGTAAAATAAATAATCTATTATTGAAGTAATATATACGAATAATTCCATCAGTCACATTATCAATTATTGTCAAATGCTCTGTCTATCTATCTATCTATCTATCTATCTATCTATCTATCTATCTATCTCTCTCTCTCTCTCTATATATATATATATATATATATGTATATATATGTATATATGTGTTTTTGTATGTATATACTGAGTACCAACAGAAATGAAAATATGACCAGCTTGTAAGCCTGAGCACACCTATACTCAAGTGATGTAAAAGTAGAATTTGTTCAATAAAAATTCGGTCTCCTAACTCGGATAATTCTTTCTCCTTCCACATATAAAAATCTCTCTGTCTTTCTCTCTGTCCCTCTCTCTGTCCCTCTCTTTTCATCTACCTATCTTTTTCTCTCTCTTTATTGTTTGTTGCATGACCGCGTTATTTTTCATGAGGTGATAAGTTAAAAGGTTGGAGAATGTATATAAATCATTGTATTTATATGTAAATATAAATACATAATTATATAAATTATAGGATTCTAAATCCAATTCATAAAACTCACTTTGTATGTTGGTCTGTCTGTCTGTCCGTCTATCTCCATATTTTAAGACTCTATCACACCTGAAAGTAATAGTCACAGAGCGGCGATAGGTTCCTTAAATGATTTTTATGTACATTTCTTTTTTCGTTTTTTAACCGGTAAATATAGTTTATAAGAGGTTCAAAGCAGATGAAAATTGAAAAAATAAGTTACATTTTTATACATTCATATTGGTTTTATTTAATTTGCATATCACGTTGGCATAGTCGTAACATCAACAGATTTGAACTCTAGATTTGCATTTAGAGTCTAGTCTTGCTGATTGCACCCACATTCTTTATTTTATCTTAACTTTGCAAGCACTACTCTATAATAATATATACACACTCTGGAAAATTGAAAACATTATAGTTATGCACATTTACAACGATCAAATCCCTCACCCCGCTAGTATATCTCAGTAACCATATGAACAGATAATATATATTGTTCATTTAAAGCAAGCAATCAAGGAAATAATACTAAATGAATATATATATATATATATATATATATATATATATATATATATATATATATATATATATATATATAGGGGGGGCAAAAATAAAATCCGCACTTGTAAGTTTTTCAAAATCTGCAAATTTAAGCTAAATTTATTATAAATGTTGAAACAAACAATACCTCATTTGATTGGCTTTTTATTCTTCTGTAATTTTACCTGTTCATATTAGAGTTTAAATTGATATATTCCAGTGTTTACGTCAATTAAAAAAATAACTTAAAATTGAGGAGGCAAACAAAGGCCGCACAATGAAAGATTGTTATTTAAATGTACATTTAGGACATTGATGCAACACAAAAACAACAAGAGCACAAGGAACTAGTTAATATCTAATAGCATAGCCCTTCTGCGATTTGACAGCCTGCAATCTTTGGGGAAGTTCTTGGATTAGGCTGTAGCAATAGTCCGGGTAAACGGCATCCCACTTTTCTTTTAAGTTTGTCCAAAGTTCTCCCAAATTTCAGATTTTATCATTGCGTAGCTGTTGCTTGATGTAATGCTATACGTTGTCGATAGGATTGAGGTATGGGGATTGTGCAGGTCAATCCAAAAACGGAATATCATGCTTTTGCAGCAACCTCTTGACATTGCCAGCTGTGTGAATTGGGCCATTATCCTGAATGAAGATGGGATTATCATCTAAATTCCGACCAAAGTAGGGTAGAAAATGTTCAGTCAACATATAAATGTACTTGGTCGAACTAATTCGACCTTTGAAACGACCTATAGGCCCTGGACCATTGGTTTTAATAATGCCCCACACCAAAACCGCACCCCAACCACCATGCAGCGTTGAAACTGTGCACCTAGGATTAAATACTTCGTCTTTCCTCCGACAGACTTGCTACCACCCATCACTGCCTAGCTATTTGAACTTGCTTTTGGCGCTAAAAAGCACTTTGGACCAATATGAAGAGTCATGATCATCATTGACTGACGAAGTCCAGGCGGCGCTTTATGTTCCGTACAGAAATCATTGGCTTGCGTCTTGCAACATATCCTCGCAAATTATAGTCCTTTAATCTCTTCTTTACAGTATAAAGATAGCAGTTTTTACAAGATTGCCCTCTTGTTGAATGTGGGAAGCCGTTTCAAATCTATTTCTTAGGCAACGGATCTTGATAGCATTGTCATCCCTGTAAGAACTAACTCTAGTACGTCTAGTTTTAGGGGTCACGAACACGGCCGGTGTTTTGGTGCTTTTCACAGTCTTTCGTACAATTTTCTCATCACATTTCGATCTGTGGCCGATTTCTCGATTGGATAAACCAGAAAGGTAGAGATTAATGAGCTCCAGAGGATTACTAAAAGAAATTCGTGGATTAAATGTTACGTTGTACAACCTGAAACAACAACAATTACGATTAGAGATGGTGTCTTGCCTGTTGCTGACATTTTAAACTGATTTATGGGCGATAATTAAGGTTGGTATTAAGCGAATTTGTGGCTGCGGATTTTTTTTTTTGCCTCCTTAATTTGAGGTTATTTTTTTTTAATTGACGTGGACACTAGAATATTCCAGTTAAGAGTCAAATATTAACGGGTAAAGTTATCCTGGAATAAAAGGCGAATCAAATTGGTATAGATTTTTTTAACAGTTACATTAAATATGGCTTAACTTTGCAAATTTTGAAAATAATTACATGTACGGACTGACTTTTTCCGGTACTATATATAACGTGATTGTTCTAGGTTCCAACATCGGCTTGGGAGTGGTGCTAGTCTTGCGACACTGATGAGTTGTGATACAACGAAACGGTACTCAATGTTGATGACTATATATGTATAGCATTACATCAAACACCAGCTTCGTAATGATAACTCATAATATATGTATATATATATATATATATGCAGATATATATATGTATATATATGTATGCATATATATATGTATATATATGTATATATATGTGTATATGTATATATACATATATATACATATATATATGTGTATATACATATATATATGTGTATATATACATATATATATATAACTATATGTATATATATATGTATATACATATATATGTATATATATGTATATATATGCACATATATATATATATACATACACACACGTTTATTCATTTTATTTCCCCCACCTTTTCCTGTACATAAATTTAATATAATTGTAAATTGATCCTTCCACTGCTCATTATTAATTTTGATTTCAACCTCATATTTTCTTTTAAAAAAATGCCATCGTTTGCCCCAGATGAGAATGGCGAAAGACGTCTACGGATTTAAATAATCGTTTCCTGTGTTCTATATCTATATATATATATATATATATATATATATATATATATATATATATATATATATATATATATATATATTATTTAATAACCCTGGAACTAGATGGCTTTAATTATCATTTATTTCATTCCTCTCATATATTTCCTATGTACGTGTTTATCGTGTTTCCTTGAATACCGAATACAACTAAGCAACTCGGTAGACGTAATAATATATTTCTAGGGTTGTGATTCGAAAGTTTATGCTTTGTATTGAAATTGAATATTGTTTTCTAAAAAAAAAACAAATATTATTAAATATAAGATGGGGATATTTCGAATTCACCCATCGGAAAAAATTGGACCGTTTAATTATCGCAGTGTATATTAGCAGTAAGTCCAAAGAAAATGCAGTGAATTCAATGCACGCATCTGTAATCAAGTTTTCCCTATCCGAATTGAAAACTTCTCTGGATATAATTTCGTCTTTAGTATATATATATATATATATATATATATATATATATATATATATATATATATATATATATATAAATCTTGCACTAAAACATGTTATTTCCAAAATATTTATAATACAAAAGAAATCAATCTCAGTCTAAAAAAGTTCACCATGCTTATTCAATGTAAAACAGTATAATTTACAATGAAAAAGTCATATTTTTTGTAAATTAATCTCCAATGTAGACACAGATGAACTTTAATAAATAAACAATATTGAAACCTTCGAAAGACGCTTTCTATTTCTTTTTCTTTTCCTTATATTTCACATAATCATTATTATTAACTAGCACAATATAATTACTTCCCAGCATCTTCGCTAAAAGTTAATAATGCTAGAGAATAATATTTAGTATAATTACTCAATTACGAAATATATAGAAGTAATCTCGCTTGCATTATTACACATAATTCTGGAAGTTATCATTTTTGAATACGTATTATTTTATCCTATTTTTACCAAATAATCCCACAGCTTATTATTTGATATTAATTATTGATATAATTTATTAATTTATTGTTGATTGAACTTTATTTTACGCCGTTATCTTTCTAATTCTCCATTTATATATATATATATATATATATATATATATATATATATATATATATATATATATATATATATATATATGTATATATATGTATATATATATATATCAAAGAAAGATACAAATTTGAGCTGGGGCGAAAGAGCAAAAATCATTTTAATATATTCATACTTTAAAAGATCAGTGCTACTACTACTGTACGCATATAATAAGCTCAATATGGCAATTTTCCGTAGAGTTATATGTATATTGAGTAAGATTGTACGACATTATCACGTTGACACACCAGTTCTCGTCAGATCACCCAAGTTAAACAACGTTGAGCCTGGCTGGTATAGGATGGTGACCCTTTGGGAATTCTAGGCGCTGTATGTATTTTCAGCTGATCTCCACGTTTGTTTTCAGTCGTCCCGAACCCCCACTTGCAACTGGTATTTAACAATGTTTATGTAGGTGAGGTGTGGTTGGTAATTGGGCAAATCTTGCAAAAAAAAAACTCACGCGCAGCCACCCTTACAGTGGTTATCTATAGTCTGTCCAGACTAGAGGAAGCTACCATAATTATATTGAATATAAAAATGTATAATTATAAATTATGAATCAGTTTCAAAAGAATAAAGAAAACAACTCAAATTGAGTGTACGATCGTTTCGGAAACAATATTCCTTTTTTTATAGTGACAATAATATTAAGAATAATTGACAAAGAATGGTTGGAATATAGTCTTCTTACGAGCATAAAAATGAGGGTTGTGATAAGTATAATACACCAAAATAAAACTTACATGTTTTAGTAAGTAAAGTGGTGCATCTGATAATCTTTTTTTTAATTTTCGTCAATATATATGCAGACATGTTGTTTTTGTATTTGAGCTATGAATGCAGAACAACATGCCATAATATATATATGTATATATATATATATTATATATTATAGATATATATATATATAATCTAGCATTAATTAATTGATCCGTTAATAATATAGCTTATTACACCAGTACCAGTGAAATATGCACAGTTTTATATTAACATCGCTTCAGATTAATATATATATATATATGTATATATATATATATATATATATATATATATATATATATAGAGAGAGAGAGAGAGAGAGAGAGGGAGAGAGAGATAGAGATAGATAAATAGATAGATAGAGAGATAGAGACAGATAGATAGTTGGAAAGATAGATAGATAGAAAGATCGATTGATAGATGTATAGCTAGATAGATGGATAGATAGATATATCCATTTGCGTATGTATGTGTTTATGTGTGTACAGGAACAGAAAGAGAGAGAGGAATAGAAAGAAAAGGATAAAAAATCAAAGTTACGTAAGAAAATATTACATTATCAAGTCAATAATTATTACAGAAAGAGAAATAATTGGGAACAATATTTAGACCATAGTCATCGAAGCAAAATATTCCTCGGCAGTAGATCGAAGTACGCAAATATACAAATAAAAGGTTTATAAGGGAACGACCACCTTCAATGTTAGAAATGAGAAAAAACAAATGAGATTTGTTACAAAATAGTATAGTAGCTGGGAAGAAAAATACTAATGTTAGAAAAATATAAAGCTAAAAAATATGTAAAAATTATATAAACAAATTAAAAACTATGAGAACTTTAAAATATACAAAGAATAAATAAATGCAGTAAATCTCTAAAGAAAAAAATAATTATAAAATAAAAATAACGCAAAAATCGAGGGGTGGTTATACTAAATCATTATCAGTACGTGGACAACATGTCAGTAATATTAGATTTGAAAAATAGGGCCCTGTCGCAACTCATGATTCAACCGCCACCTTGAAAACCAAATTTCAAAATAAACTGGTCAAATGGGTCAAAATTGTGTACTTCCGACGAACGTAGCTAGTGAGATGAGACCCTCGGGATCTATCCACCCAAGGTTATATGGTCTCCCTAAAACACATAAAGCGGATATTCCATTAAGGCCCATTCTCTCCATTGAAGGCTCCTCGCAACACAAGGTCTCAAAATGGATCTTTGACATTTTACAACCTATTTTACAACAGTATAGTAAATATTGTCTTAAAGATTCATTTTATTTTGCTGATTTTATTAAAATGTCTGCGATTGTTAATAGATTTATGTGCTCTTATGACATTAGCAATCTTTTACTTGTGCCCCTGTTTTGTGAAACTATAGATATATATGCAGATTTTTTATATCGGAGCCGAATATCACCTATTCCATTTCTTGAAACATCTTTATTGAAATTCTGAAATTTGTCACGACATCTGTGGAATTTATTTTCAACAATATTATGTATCGGCAAAAAGATGGTGTGGCCATTGGCTCAGCACTTGGACCAACCATGGCGAACATTTATGTGGGGTTCTATGAAGAGCGCTTACTATCTGGACTCATTACACCATTAGTGTACTTCCGATATGTTGACGACCCATTCTGTTTATTTAATAACCAAATTGATCCAAACACCTTTTTTCTCCTTACTTAATGGAATGCATCCCGCGTTAAAGTACACCTATGAAGGAAAGTGCAATTCATCCATAGCTTTCCTTGACGTTTTGGTAACAAACACGTCATCTAGTTTCCATACAGCTATACACCGGAAACCAACACTTAGAGGTGTGTACACTCGTTGGGATTCATTTTGCCCTACAAAACGTACGATAAATCTCATTTGGATCATAACACATCGTGCCCTTATGATTTGTTCCAAATTAAAATTAGATGAGGAATTGGAAACAATTACGGATACGTTATCCAAAAACCGGTACCCACTTGATGTGATTAGGTCAGTTATTCTAAGGTAATTGGCTGAATTCTCTCGAATTAAAGAGAATATAGTGGTCAAATGTCCAATTTATCTTTGTTTGACTTGGTGTGAGAAATTTGCCAAACAATAAGTTCAGCAGTTCATGGATGTTATTTTGCTTATAATGTGCGTGTTGTCTTCTCTACAAGAACTGTATTACCATCTTCTCGAAAAAACGTTCTACCCCTCATAATAGTAACATTATTTACAAGTTTGAATGTGGTTGCGGTGCCAACTACTTGAGTCGAACGACATTAAGATTAGATGGAAGAACCAAACAACATTTACCCAGTAAAATCAGGAATTGAACCTACCGGGCAACGGGCGTTGTTACTAACACATACGGGTCTTTAATTACTGATCATTTAGTTAAAAACCCGTCTTGTCCAGCGAACTTTAGCACGGACTCATTTTCTATTTTTAGCCGTGCTCATTCGCCATATAACCTTAAGATCTTGGAGCCGATTCACGTTCGAATTAGAAAACCTTTTCTTTGCAAGCAAAGGGAATTCCTCCTAGATTTTAACGTGATTCATCTCTAGGGTATTCTACCATAACGCTGTTTTATTCTAATCGTTTTTACACTTTTCTTTCTACCCGTAAATGCAATAAAACGCAATTTTAATCGCGTTTTCATTATTTGTTTTAAAAATTCCATCAATACAGCTTTGAGAGGGGAGGGTCGAAATCGGTAAGCTGGCTCCCCATTTCTCTTTCTTTTCTATCCGGGCCCCCCTTTTTCCACTTTTTGGGGAGAAAATTAAAGGAATATATATATATATATATATATATATATATATATATATATATATATATATATATATATATATATATATACAAATTTACGGTTAATCATGAATCACAAAAGTACTCCCTTCCTAATTGCAATATATATATATATATATATATATATATATATATATATATATATATATATATATATATATATACTAGCAAGAAAACACGACGTTGCCTGGCATTGAATGATGATCAACGAATATTTCACACTCCCATGCTTTTATTGAAATCGAAATACGGTAAATTGCCTCCATATAGTCCAAAATATATATTTTATTCTACATTGCACTCTTCAGGACCTTTTTGGTTTCTTGCAAAATTGCCTATAATATAGAGGGCAAAAATCTGTTTATACGTATGTATATATGAATGTATATATGTATGTATATGTGTATGTGTGTGTGTATATCTCGCTCAACTTTCGACAGAGTCGACGGATTTTCACAAGACCCTTCTTATTTTAGAGGTTCGAGGTTTTGGACACCTTCAACAGGACGTCAAACACCCATGCATAAAAAGGTTCTTTCCTGAAGTAGTTTTCATATGAAATAATCGACATTTTTTTAATTTCAATCGGTATAGTAGTATTTTTTATAGAATTTTAAAGTTTTAATATTGAAACATGGTTCATTATGCTATTTTGTTCGTGTGTTTTCGTTTATATTACTATATCATCACGTTCGCTGTTTTTTTTTAATTTTTCGGTTATTTTGTTTTTTGTTTTTCCGATTTTTTAAAGAAGTTTAAACATTGTTCGCTTATTTATTTTGCATCAGGTTCGCTGTTTTTTTTTTTTGTTTTTTTTTAAATATTTCAACAGGGTTATTACGTTTTCTTATATTTTATTTTCCATATTGTTTTGATTTACCCCACATAATCCGCACACCTCCACATATCCGGGCAACGTCGGGTACCCCCTCTAATTTTTTATATAAACTACATTCCATTTAACGAAACAACAAAAACAAACAAACATTAATGAATTGAGTTGCGGTTGTTGGACCTACAGATCACCTCATACAAATATAAAATCACAGAAATGTTCAAGTCTTATAAAATACTTTACAGTTACTGAAAAAAAAGAAATTTTGGTGCTAAGTTTTACTCATAGACTACGTCATGCATTAAACAAAAATGGAGGAAAAAAAACAAGCTATCAACTTACCCAGAGTAGAATTTTCAAGTCACGTTTTTATATCATTGTTGGTAAGTGACGACAATAAAAATGTCTTTACTGAAGATGGATAAATTAAAATAACGGTTTTAATTACCGACTATCGGTAATTATAAGGAGTATTCTGAGAAAAACCTTACATAGATAACCCCCCAAAACTTATACACTAAATCTGTAAATTATAAAGAAAACCTGTTTAGCCGTTTCGGAATCTATAAAAACGAACTAACACCTGGACAAATTGGCATTTATATAATTATAGAGATATGATGCGTGGTTTGTTTGTTTACAAACAGGCGGTTTGAGCACTGTAAAAGTGGTGGTGGATGTCTATTTAATAGATATTCCGACGAGTTATTTACGGGTGTCGCTTCTGTGGTCGAGTGGGAAAACTGCCGACTGTCAACACGACGGTTCTAGGTTCAATCCTTGGCTTGGGAGAGATGCTAGTCTAGCGGAACTGATGAATTGTGATACAACGAAACAGGACTGTATGTTGATGAATATATATATATATATATATATATATATATATATATATGTGTGTGTGTGTTTAAAGTTGTTATTTGTTGAATAAGCTATTCCTAATATCCCATTCATTTTAATCTTATGCGTTCACCTAAGCTTCGTTGTTTGTGCCTAGCTTATATTTTAATGTTTTAGATGGCCGTATTTCAAATAGGAGTAAGACGACCACAGTTGGAATGCTACCTAAGCGATTGATAAGAGAACCCTGCACCTCATTTATGTACGCACAATATGTAGAATAAGTCGATGGTATCAGAGACTTATTTGCGCTGACGTAGCAGGGCTTCTTATCTTGAGAAACGTAAGATTTCAGGCGAACGCGTTTGCTGACCAGAACTTATGGGGCATATCGCATTAATAGAGGCCAGAGTACAGAACAGGACTGAGACAGGATAACCAGGAGAATAGATAATACCCTTTATTAACATAAGATACCGATTTCATGAAACGTATGATATTAAGAAAATGATATTTTGCGCATTTTAGGGTTGTCCTAATGGAATGTGCTACGCTTACCGATCTTTGAGTCTTAATTCCTTAATCCATAGCTCAGGGTTTATTTATTTTTAACTTTTCAGGTTGAGTGATATGTTAATGTTATGATGACATCGTATATATATATATATATATATATATATATATATATATATATATATATATATATATATATATATATATATTGTGTACAGAAAGTTGTTAGTTGAGACAGATCATTGGTACCGACAGTTTCAAACCCGATAATAAGGCCCGTTTAAGGTATCCTTATCAAGCTCTCTTCAGCCAATATTTGTCTATCTTATAACCGGAAGTGTGAAGTATATATACATCGCGAATTCACGTTTAAATCTCGTTTTGGTTAATCCCCCCCTTTTTATCGGATAATGTATTACCTTATTTTAAACTTTGAATTATTTAAATTTAAGATCTAATTTCGAAAAATAAAAATTTCTTTATATAAATTAATTTTAATTTGACCCCAAATTTATTTTAAAATCTCTTTCCTTATGTATCAAAAACATTAAAATCTGTATTAGTATCGGTTAAAAACTTAAAAATTCGTTTAATTATATCGAATTACATTTAAAAATTTCCAAAAATACGTTTAAAGTTAAAAAAAAAATAATTTTTTATTATATCGAATCACGTATAAAATTTCGAAATACGTTTAAAAATAATTTTTTAAAAACCAAATCTTTCAAAGTTTGGGGAAGTGAGTATTTATCTATCCTAAGTGATTTCCCTAGTTTATTAACATTATTATATTTTTCTATAGTTTTAAATTCGAAATAGATTATAAATTACATTTATGAAATATAATTAAAAATTTCTTTTTATAAAATACATTAATTTTAAATCTATAATATAAATGCGATTAAAATCCAAGTTTACCGACTAATCATTTATGTATTTACAATTTTTTCCTTTCCTTATTACATACATATACATACATACATACATACACACACACACACACACACACACACACACACACACACATATATATATATATATATATATATATATATATATATATATATAAAAACAACATCTAAGCGTTGTTCTTTTCATTATCCAATTTATTAGGAGCCCCCGGAGTGAAGCTTTGAAAAGTTGCATACATAGAAGGAAGGGGCTCCTAATAAATTGGATCAATGAAAAGAACAACACTTAGAGGCTGTTTATATATAAATATATATATATATATATATATATATATATATACATATATATTTATGTATGTATATGTATGTAATAAGGAAAGTGCACAACGACAGACAAATAGACAGACAGACACACCCTCCCATAACACTTATTCTTTATATATATATATATATATATATATATATATATATATATATATATATATATATATATATATATATATATATTCAATGGGCACTCACTGCTGTTTACCGGACAAAGACAGCTATATATAATTTTTTTATACAGGCTGATTTTGTGTTTTTAATAGAGAATGACTTAATTATGGCTTATTACATTGCGCCTAATGTAGAGTAGCGACTTGAAAAAAAGAAATATCACTTGAGTGGCCTCTGCTCGAATCAAAATCAAAGCAGATAACTCTTCCACATCATTCATTTCAATATAAACTAAGTCCATATGGGTATCATATTTTACAAAATAACATTGTTATACGTATAGATGCATAGAAACTTATTCAAAATTCATGGAACATTTATATAAAATATATTATCTTTGATTACCGCTTGCCAATTCAAAATGTTCAATTTTCACTTTAAAGCATATCTTTTTATTAGTTAAAACCATTCGAATGTGTCTTATAAATTCTATTTACTCATGAATGAACATTAAACTGACAGCTTAGTTTTGAAGATAAGCGAAAATATATTCATGGATATATATATATATATATATATATATATATATATATATATATATATATATATATATATACGTTTCTTTTTTTTTTGTTGATCTTTTTAAACCATAGTGAGGTTAGCGTATTAACCGTGGAGATTGGATTATTAGGAATTTCCCGTTTTTTTAATATATATATATATATATATATATATATATATATATATATATATATATATATATACGTTTCTTTTTTGTTGTTGATCTTTTTAAACCATAGTGAGGTTAGCGTATTAACCGTGAAGATCGGATTATTAGGAATTTCCCGTTTTTTTTTTTAATTTTTGGACGTAAACAAATGATATATTCATTTATTTATGTTTAAAACATTAATCTGCGTAATGCATGTTTCGGGGTTCTACCGCTCTTTAAGGTAGCTTGACTGTTATTAGGAGTCGAACCCCGGGCATTATGTATTTTCAGTCCAGCGTCTTATCTATTACGCTGTGATGCGATAGACGATTACTTTTTTAGTTTTTATCGTTTATATATTAACGTTGCTTTTTTGTGTTTGATTGTTTAAAACGATATTGAGGTAACCGTCTTCACCTTGAAGATCGGATTATTAGGAATTGCCCATTTTTTTTATTTTTGTACGTAAACAGATAATATATTTATTTATTTATTTTTTAAACAGTAATCTACGTACATACATGTTTCGGGGGCCTACCCCTCTTCAGCCTAGCTTGACTATTATTATGAGTCGAACCGTGGATATTATGTATTTTCAGCCCAGCGTCTAATCCATTACGCTATGATGCCATAGATGATTTACTGTTTAGTTTATATCGTTTATATATTACCGATGTTTTTTGTTGATGATTTTTTCAAACGATATATATATATATACATATATATATATATACATATATCTACATATATATGTATATATACATATATATATATATATATGTATAAATGTATGCATATGCGTGTGTGAGAGAGAGAAAGAGAGAATGATATATATATATAATACTACAATGGTAATTTTTTTTATTATAATTGAGAATTTGACTACGAGTTTTTGGACGATCTTATTTATACGGTTAAGAAAGTCAACTAATGGAAGTCACTAAGCTCATTATTAAAATATCGAATTTTGGATTCAATCAGCTATCTGCCCCCTTTACATGCCATTGTTATTTGTTTGATAGATATCTAAACTTATTTTCAAATTCAAGACTTATTAACTTATTATCGTATGCCACTCTGCAGAGATGTGGCAAGAAGACACTATACGTATATTATCTCAGAACCTGTTTTCATGATTTATTATGTATACAATTACAATTTACCATAGTATATCTTACATTACATTTCACAAGTATACTGCACAGTATGTATATATATATCAATATGTATATATGTATATCAATATATATATGTATATATATATATATATATGTATATTTATATATACATTGATATATATTGATATATAGTGGCCACACTACTTAATAATAGGATTTCCAAGTGCAATTTGATGTTCATATATTTATACACTCGGAGTTTAGCCCGGATCAGCTCGGACCCAATGTATTGTTTATAAATTTATGTGCATATTTAAGTATACATTAAACATTTTTACTCAAGTCCAGGTAAGCTACAACTCATATTTCAAGTGTTTAAACCCAAAATTGGCGGAGGATTTTGCTAGATTCTTAAAAGGTCAACTCTTTCAACTTTGACATCTTTACACCCAAATTCTCGCACCTAAACAATTTTTTAAAAGCACTGCATGGCTGTACCCGTCATGTAAAATTTCAAATGTTTAGACCCAAAATTGTTTGAATAGTTTGGTAGAGACCGCAATCGTCAACTTTTTTAAAAACTTTTACCCCTTGCCAGCCAAATTTTCTGTTAAATACCAGTTAAAAAGCTTACACCATGTCTGAACAAACTTTAGATAAGATTTCAAATGTTTAGACCAGTAATTAGCTTAGTAATTTGGTTGAGAAATAAAAGATCAAAATTCTTAAAACTATGACCCCAATTTTGCCCTCTTAAACTTTATTGTTCTGGATTGAAACTGAATTAAAAAGTGAGATCCATGTCCAAGTAATCTACATCTAGAATTTCAAGTGTTTAGACCTCGAAATGGCAAGGCTGTGCAGTAGAGATTTCAAAAGCCAAATCGTTGAAATTTGACCCCTTGATAGCCAAATTTGTGACCGAAAACCGATTAAAAAGATTTTACCGAATCTTATTACTTCTTATGTCAAATTTCGCGTCTGCAGGCAGAAAATTGTCAAAGTTCTTTTGTCCGGGAAATGCACACACATTATTAGTGTCTATCACTCGACTTCTCTATAATTTTCTAACAAAATATATACAGTCAATATATATTTTATATCCAGTTGCTATAGATTTTATTCTATTTATAATATTTTTCTATTCATTTTAATTACTTGTATTATTATCGTGTCTACTTTACACTCTTACTAAGCAACCTCATATTATTTGAATGTGTTTATTTATAATATTGCTTTAATTTGTTAGTATTTCGACCGACTCAGTTTTCTAGTGCACATCTATCTCTTTAATTAGGGGGGATTATTATATTTTACTGAGAATTATTTTTTTTAATTTCCTATACATTGGGGTGCTATATATAGTGGTATAGCTATTATATTTTTTCGTAACTGCCATATGGTTGTTAAATCTGAATGAAAATGTCTTCGCCAGAGAACTAATATATTCTGCAGATTCAATGTTGCATTTATGAAGAATATTTCTTGTCCGCAATTTACATTTTAGTGGACATTTATTTTTTTCTACAATTACATTTTATTTGCATTATTATTTTCTCCGGTTTATAATATTTAGCTTAAGTTTACTAAATTTGATTAATTTATTGAGATCAATCACTATAAAAGGTGTATTATGAAACTTTTATTTATTGTATTTTTATCAATAGTTAGTATTACATTTACTATAAAAGTATTAGAAATAATTTGAGAAAAAATCTATATCAATTTATGCATGTTTATTTCATTAAATTTAAAATCATAGTGTTTGCTTCTCCGCTAGTTAATTTGTATGAATCATATTCGTATAAGTATAATTAATCTTATTATCATTTCATTGTTAAACATCTCTATTATTATCAAGGTAACTATGGTTCCGACTTTAAAATATGTCTAACCGACCAATCTTACGACAGATACATGTCACCTGTAGTGCTCTTTTGTTCGAAATCATGAATACTTTAATACGTTTAATTAGCAGTGTTTGATTTACATCATGTAAGAAGTAGACACAGTTCTTTGCATATGTATCTGTATATATATATATATATATATATATATATATATATATTAGAGCTCCTTAAATTCCAACTTGTGTGAGATACTACAGAGCGAAGGTTTATACATCGTTAGACACGCCGCCTCCAAAATATTCAGTAAATGTTTAGAGTGAGCCCTGTGCACGATGCGAAAAAAAACACCCAAATAGGCATCTACACACAATTCATTATCGAGCAAATGCTGCCCGACCGCGACTCATCATTCAGTTAGTGCCCGGATGTGCTAAGTAAGCGTCCTGGCGTATTCCTTAAACGCACGTATATGTTCATCGATACGTTCTTATTAGACATACACGGATTCGAAGTCGTTCAGGTATATGGTCGGCTAGTCTGACCCCCAGACCTTTAAGAGTTCGACCCAAATAGTCAGCACCGCACTCACATTTGAGTTTATAAATTACTAAACTATTCCTATATATATATATATATATATATATATATATATATATATATATATATATATATATATATATATATATATATATATATATATAAGTCTAGTAAGGCAATTGAATACGAATATATGTTTTTAATAAACAAACATGCATACGTATTTAAACATATTGCAACGAGGAAAAAGTAAAAAAAAAATATCATTTTCCTATTTTGAAGAAAACGGGATGCCGTAGAAAATGTTACTTAATAAAAATAATACATATTTATTTAAAGAAAAGATCCGCGTTGAATTAGCTTACTACATAAAGTTACATTTTTAATGAAAATTTAAAGAACACTTTTCTCACGTAGAAAAAATTATATCAGTCGTAGCCTCGCTTAGTTCCTGGTTGGGAAATTAAAAAAAAAAAAAAACATTACTGTTAAAAGAAGATCGTATAGGTGCAAATTCTTAGTGACACAATGCCAGGAGGAAATAAAACTGTTTGTATCCTGAACAAAAAACAACGGAGGTGTATTTTCCTAATACTATAATCCAACTCTGTGTCTAAATCTGCTCTCCTGTAATAACAAGAAAATAAGTAAGTATCAATAATTATAATGATGTTGCAAACAGCTGCGAGGATGAAGTTTAGAAAAGAATAGATAACTGGGAAAAGGAGGCCAGTAGAAAAGATGGTCATCGTAAATGCGAGTTGCTACTGGGGGGTGAATTCTTTGCAAACGTCTTTTATCCACAAACGGACTTGCAAGTTTACTTGACTTGACCAGGCACGCTTTGTCGTCCGGTACAGTTGTTAACCGTCTTAATAGGAGGCTTTAGAAATTGACTGGTTGAATATAAACGTTGGCCGGTCTGCAGGCGTAGTGGTCAGTCACGCCAGCAGGTTTATAGGACAGTAAACAAAACAAAAAATCCGACGATGATTTTCAAAAGAATATCATAATAGGAGGCAGAAGCAGATAGAAATGACTGATATACGTCAAAGATTACAAACACGTGCTGAATAATATGGTCAGTTCTTCTACGCACGCATGGCCGAAAATCGAGAACGTAACGGTTTGTTGTGTGTTGAAGGCACGCGAACAGAGCTTTCAGTAATGGCGTTGACAATGGACACTACAAGATGAAAAAGAAAAGTAAATACGCCGGCTATTTTCTTAGCTCTTCTTAAAAATCAATATTGAATACATTACATTTCGAACAACAAAAGCACTAAACGACGAGCCGGCATGTCATTGGATGTTTGACCTTTGGAACACCGCAGATGTTCTGATGGCTGGATCCACACATGCCATCTTTCTGTCACTCGTCTTAATTGGAGACCTGTACCACGACGAGATTATTAGACTGACTTTTCTACAATATCGCCTTTGTATAAGTTATCGTTCTCTTTATATTGCTTCTTTTTTTAAAATTCTACTCCGAATTGAGTTGATTAGTATCATCATAGGTATTTAAGGTGTTAGGATAGTGATTAGTTGGAAAGTAATCTGAATCATACCTTTTGATCCTTTACGTATTTTTTGTGTTTTCTTTTGTATAATATGATATATTTCTTTTGCCGCCGTTTACCGTATGTATTATACACCTGTTACAACATTTTTATATGAAAAAATGTTATTGTTTTTTAGGTTAATTCTAATTAATTTAAATAGTTATGTTATATACTCATTCTTTAAGTCTTATATACGCATTAGTTACATGTACATGGTAGCTCTAACAATCACGCACTTGATGCCATTTATTATTGTTTTGTGACTTGTTTCTGCTAGTAGTGCACATTATTTACATGTCTATTTAAGTGTGTTTAATTTAGTTCCTGGTTGTGTTTATTACTATTCACAGCTTTCAATTTTTATACTAGGAGATAACTCGTGACAGCTTATATACCATGGGGTTGTATTTTCTTTTGAACACATAAATGGTTTCCAACAAATTAACGCCACTCTTTGTGAGTATCATTATAAGAATCAGGAAATTATTTAAGATTAAGTTGTATTATATGAAATAATTTCGCTTATCATTTCTAATATTGTGAATATGTTTACAATTAAATTATCTATGCTAAAAAAATTATGCTGCATTTGTTCATGTAGACCAACAATGGCATGTTATTATTTCCCTTGGTTTGAATTCTCTCTGTCTCTATCATTAATGCTTTTCATAAAACCTAATGCTTCATCTAACATCTTCTCCTCATTAACGGGATGATACACTTCATTCAAGGCCCACAATTCGCAAAAAAAAAAAGAACGGAAAAACGCCCCAATCCAATGAGAAAGTGTCGAACGGATAGGGCGCACAATGCACATTCCAAAGTTGATGTCAGTCCGGTGTTCACATCGAATGATTCCAATAAACTCTATAACGACGCCGATCGGATAGCAGCTTTAATTTACGAACACTTTAGCAATCGATTGAAAAAAAAAGGTCTAAGTACATAACAGGACCTTGTAGGGGGCGTTATGTGGGCTTACATATTCAGGCGTGACTCAGTAATTTATCAATCAGGTAATTAATATAGAACTGACAAAGTTAATCACTTCATGAGTGTGAAACCACAATCTGACGTGAAACAATAGACTATCTAACTTCGTAAAGTATCGACATTATTTATTGTATTTAATTTTCTTGCGCAATATAATGTTCTACTTAATATTTTTCTGCGTTTACTCTCATGACTATTTCGTAAAGCAACAACAGTTATATATATATATATATATATATATATATATATATATATATATATATATATATATGTAATATATGTGTGTATATATACTTTATTTAATCACATAAATTAATATGCGAAAGAATACATTTATGCGTGAACTTTAAGTATTTACTCCAACAGTTCTCAGCACGTATGCAGAGCTAGGTAGTAAGTTATAAAATATGTATGGCGATTAAGCTACACAGAATAGTCAGCGTTTCATCTACACATACATCACAGATTAAAGATCAAGTGAATTATCCTGTCAGAAATTACACTGAGGTAATACCTTCAGGATGATCCTAGCCAAAAAGGTGAAGGTCAATATTTAAAAAATAATGCACTATATAAGTTAAATGGTTTACGATAAATTCTGTGAATAAAAAAAATAAACGCATACATTTTTAGTTAAAAGTTATTGTTCTAAACAAGGAATACATAGAGAGAAATCATATTGATTTCCTCATCCAGGGATTTTCAATAATGGCTCATATCATCAGAGGAAATGAGATGAAGTCAGCAAAATGTTCAGCGATGAATACATTTTTTTTAAGCTCATATACTCAGCATCTTATTTGAATGGTAGATAATAGTTATAGGAAAAGGAATTTCATACATCCTGGCCAGTCCATTATCATAATGAATTTAATATGTTCCGGGGTATTACTGCCAGGTCGGAATAGTAGTGATCCAGGGGGATCAGTAATCTTATATATCGAGAATGTGTGGTTGTTCCATACTGTTATTCCGAAGGGCGGTCGAAGTGGTTATTCTCGTCGGCGATGTAAAGATGCGTTGGTAGAATACATCCAAAATGTTGCGGGTACGGACATAGTGCATCAAATATTGAATCAATGTTCCATTCCATAGCATATATTTCCGTCGATGATACCATTCATGAGTTGAGTTATATATGCATATTTCGAGTGCGAGAAATGTTGAGATTCGCAGGCCTTGAATTGGTAGATATTCGGAAGATTTCTTTTTCATTCCGATTATTATTAATTGTCCAACTTATTAGAATTTATTATCTTTTACTGGGGATAAAACAGACACTACAATTTGATCCGGGGCTGAAAGCCTTGAAACACAATCATCAGTCAGCTCTACTTATTTTCTTGTTTTTGTTTTATAACTGCGTAAGTTTAATTGTTTTTTTTTTACTTGGTATTTTATTACGCTTATTCTATCATATATTGTTTTTTGATTTTTGATTGTTCTGTTTATTTATCATTCGTTAGGTTCGCTGATTTGTTTATTACAACACATATACTCTGTGTGTTCAACTTAAGATAAAACCAATACCCAGCTTCAACGCACACTCATGATATGGCTTGGCAAATTTATACAATGATAATGGTACTGGAGTATATCACATGATAATTTATATTGTCATACGTTACCACAGGATGACGTCAATGGAGCAAGTAAACGACGTAAGAAACAATTAATCAGAAAATTTAGAGATGCTAGGGTAATATGTCTGTCGATTTTATGTATATGGCAATGAATGAGAGGGTAAATAAATAACTAATTAGAAACTTGAGAATTTCAGAGTCTGAAACAAAGCCAAATCCATCTTATTTTTTTATAAAGAACCGAGTTTAAAATATCGCTATAAGAACGTAAATCCGGCTTGATTATTTCATTTTAAAATACAATAATTGAGGTTAATCTAATGCGAAATATCAAAATAATGAAACATGAAAGTATTTTTGTAAAGCATTTCTAATGCGCAAAACGTTCAAGCCAAATTCAGAGTGAGTTATAGTATGTGGGCTCGTTCGTACACACACACATGAGGATTAACTCTTGTCACAGAAAACATATTGCGAGAGGAAAAATACTTCGCGCGATCGTAAATGAAAATTACTAGAACTAGCTAATAGGTTAGAGAAATAAAACGACAGGGTTATCAAAATACTGTGCAAATATCTATTGTGTCATTCGTTCGTTATTATGTTGTTCGCAATGGTTTCCACGAATTATCTAACAATAAACATTCGAAGATCATTTATTTATATCAGAAAGTGGGCTGCCTTAGAATGAATACTGTATTCCTGCTAGTACTGGTCTGTGTGTTGTAGATTTTACATTTTACACCCTAAAATATTAGCTGTTGCATTTAAGGCGTTTTTCTTTCATTCAAGGGAAAAATTGGCAAAGTCAGTGAACCCATCAGTTTTCAATTTGCAAAGATAACTTGCATGTTGCCAGCGTTCGACCTCGTCTTAAATCTAACGGAGTGTGGACAAAATAAATAGGTCCAGTATGTTGCCGATAGCCGATTAAATCTAAAGCAAATGACCCTAGCGCTGACCCTTGACCTCGTAAATACTCACTCACCTGGTTGACAGTTCTTTCAGCTGATAAGATTCGAGCTTTTAACGGTCTACATTGAGGGTTAGTCTCATCTTAAGGTCGATGGATATAGTACAGGAGTGTAATTTCGTAATGTATCGGTGTGGGTGCCTGTGTATTCATATTAGTAGGTGTCTGAATATAATGTAATAAATGTTCACACACACATGCACGCACACACAGATACCCCCCCACACATATATATATATATATATATATATATATATATATAAATATATATACATATATATATTAATTTAGAGGGAGATTATATATATATATATATATATATAATCTCACACGGTAGTCTTTGATTATATGGTTAAGTGACAGTTTTAGTCAGTGAGAACTGTTTTAAAACTTCACCGCTCACTCATTTTTCGACCAAATTTTAAACAATTATTACAGTTTATAGATCACCTTCTCAGCTATATTCCGAAAAAAATGTTCGATTTTCTTTCAGTAGAACAAAAGTTAAGATGCATTTAGTTGTGTTCAAAATCGTAATTAAACGTGAAGCAGCATGTGAAACAGATAAAATAAAATAATGAAGGGGTATAATTGGGCCATTTTATTGAAGCAGAGGAGTGCCGTACATTATTATTACATATGTATATGTTATGGGCATGGGTAAAAATAAGACTGACATTAAACAAAGAACAAATGAATTATTTGGATGTCTGAGATAATCATGGATTACAATAGAAAGATGCGAGTATGAATATAAATATGGTAAAGCTTTAACATTGAAATGTAAAGGACTAGTTGTTAAAACTGGAAAAGAAAAAGACAAGATATTTTATTAAAAAATATAATAAATTTATAACATAAAACTCAATAAATATTAATCCAGCAATATTTTAAGTTAATAATTCATTGTATTTTTTTTTACTTTTTTGATATATGGTACGTCATTCACTGTTTTTTTGTTGAATTCTATACCTTTAAAATATATTTTTTGGGGAAAAGGGCCAAACGTTATAGAAAGAAACGGAATTCTTTTTAAATCATGAGAGCAGAAAATACAAATAACATCTTATTAATTGTTGGCCATTTTTGTACGTCATATTAGGATCAGTTAAGGAAAAAAACACCCCAGAAAATACAGAAACCACGATAGTGACATTCTTGCCATACACCGGTAACATTTTAAGCATTATCCCAAACTGTATTTCTTATATATTTCGTATGTATGGTTAATGAAAGGGATCGATAATTCAATCCATACCTCACCTATGATTTTATTTGAAATGCTGATAAGACAACTAGTCTTAATTATGTTAGGTTTCAAAATCGTGTATCTCAATCAAAGTCGAAACAATAACAAAAAATAGTCATGTGCCACGACTAGATAACGTCCAAACAAATTATCCCCTCTTGAGAATTATACATAACTCAAATAAAACACAAAATTTATATGCATTTTTTTTTGTATTCTATTATAAATATCTAATACCATGTCAATAAATGTTATTAAGTTACTGATTCTGTTACTTTATTTAAAGTAACTAACATATAGTTATATGTAAAAGCACGATAAGTGTAATATTATGAGTGTATCCCGTACTTTTAAATGTAACCATTTTCCCATGCATGAGTTAAGAACATGTATCAGTAGACTCTTCCGGTTGGATCGTGTCAAAAAGAGCCTTCAATCTATTTCCGCTTTGTCAACTGGGCTCAAAACTATTGCCTCATCGCCGCAATTTTGCAACCCTGTTCCGGTTTTACATGCAGTTTAATAGAATGTGCAATGATAAACTTATTGCACTTGTGCGCATTCGACGCACATATCCATGGTACACCCGCTTAGCAACAAACGCACACCCCTTCCCTGTTGATGTCCCTTAATACCAACAAGATTTATACTCTAATAGCTTTATGCTGCGAAGAGATACATTTTAAAATCCACTTCCTACTATCTAATTCACTGACTGTACTGATGTGCATAAGGTCAAATGTAACGGAAACAAACATATTGTAAAGTTTCTTAAGCACAATTCCAATTACTACCAACTTATTCTTAAGTAGCGATATGTTAAGTGTAGCAGCTTGGCGAGTATTATAAAAGCGTTATTTAATTATCAACACTGAATCGAATAATTCATTCTCATTTATATATATATATATATATATATATATATATATAAATATTATAAGGAACTTTAAAAACTGAACAGCTTGTGAAGAGATACATACTTGATTGATAGTCAGTGATACGTGTAAATCTGATACAAAAATGTGAACATCTCAGCTCGTTGAAAAGGCATGTTTTTCCTGGAAAAAATTATATTGAGATTGTATTTGTCTTTTAACTATTATATATATATATATATATATATATATATATAATAGTATATATATATATATATATATATATATATATATATATATATATATATATTTGCTAGCCCCAATTATGAGCTGTGATACAACGAAACAGGACTGTAAGTCGATGACTACATATATATATATATATATATATATATATATATATATATATATATATATATATATATATATTAGTGTATGTGAATTTCAGAACTGTTCAAAATGGCATTTGCAGAAAGTTGCAAAATAAGGTCAAAAGTTACCACAAGAAATATTTTTCTTTAAACCTTTGTATTTTGTTGAGCATTCAAAATTAAATACCAAATACATTCGGGTATGTATTACGGTATCGTTGTAACTCCGGATATATATCGTTTAAATCAAATCTGAGTATTAACAAAAAAATACAGTACATTATAATAATACATATTTTAAAGATTATTATTCCCTGCTTTTAGAGACTAGACGAAACTATCAAAAATAGAAAAGAATATTATAATATTTGATCGAATATAATATTATAATATTTGAGCTAATATAGAAATATCGCTCTCTCTCTCTCTCTCTCTCTCTCTCTCTCTATATATATATATATATATATATATATATATATATATATATATATATATATATATATATATATATATATATATATATATATATATGGGGATTTTGTGTGTTCGGTAATAATACGGAATCACCGGTTGAATTTACAACCGTGTGCGTTATCGTATGTTTATCGTTTACATTCTAAATAAACTCTTGGCTTATCTCTGCACAAAATTTTCTCTTTAGATATCGCTCAAATTTTCATTAATGTAGACTTGAATTTAAAAAAAAATACAACGGTAATAATTATTCTGATTAGTTTCTAGTTTAAAAAGGTAATCTATATTCATAAAGACTTTTTGAGCCGAACTGAGATTTCTCTTTAAGTAAGTAAACAGAAATTTAATGCATTGTATTCATTTCAAATATTATCAACTATTTTAGCATCGAATTTACCTTGAAAATACATTTTTTAAAAATACTTCGGCAGCATAAGTGCATAGACACCACATTTTGAAATCAAATTTATCTAAAAATTGTTTGTGTAATTTAAAATCAGAGGGTATTTGTTTTCAGATATTTTATTAAAAATGTCCCGAAGGTCTACAATTTCAACTCACAGTAAAAAATGTAATAACATTTTCCGATCTACCTACACCATTAAAATACGGTCTCCAATTTACCGACAAATTATTTAATATAGTTACTTATTAATAAATATTTATATTCACCATTTCAAATTTTTCTAGTTCCAAATTAATTACAAAGGAAGGCATATATTTAATATAAGATCAGATTTACCGTGCAAGGTTTTCTAACAATTGAATCTACTTCAAACAGGGTATATATATATATATATATATATATATATATATATATATATATATATATATATATATATACAGTGAATATACTTTGTTATTTTCTTTAATTTAATCCCTTTTTTAGAATTTATTAGACAAAATTTAACTTTTATTTTACCGTGCCAATAAATATGATCATCACTGTATATATATATATATATATATATATATATATAGTCATCCACATACAGTACTGTTTCGCTGTTTCACAGCTCATCAGTGCGGCTAGACAGACAACTACCTCAAGCCAGGATTGAAACCCGACCGTTTGTACGGCAGTCAAGGCTCCAAACCATTACGCTATTGGCGGCTGCTTGAACGAGTAGTGAGTTTAACGATGTATTGATATCGTCCGAAATACCTCCGTTCGATTTGTTTACACAAAGAGCGTCGCTAATATGCTAATTGTAATTCGTTTTTCACTTCTCAATATGCTCAACTCAATGTGAGGAGCACTATAGTCATCCACATACAGTACTGTTTCGCTGTTTCACAGCTCGTCAGTGCGGCTAGACAGACAACTACCTCAAGCCAGGATTGAAACCCGACCGTTTGTACGGCAGTCAAGGCTCCTAACCATATATATATATATATATATATATATATATATATATATATATATATATATATATATATATATATATATATATAAGGAGGTTGTAATACCCATAGAGAGTCAAAAATAAATATAAGTGCATATATATATATATATATATATATATATATATATATATATATATATATGACAGTAGTTGTACCTCTCTGTACTTATGTTTCCTGAAAGGATGAAATATTAAAGGCTGTAAGTATTAAAAGAATCATAGTAATAATAATGTCAGCCATTTAAGAACTCAGTTTTCTCTCTTGGAAAGCACTCTAGGTTTAAACATACAAAGCCGATCATTTACACTCCCATGCGTTTATCATGATATTATTATCATGAGATCATTCTATGCTTTTTTATATCAATGCTTAACATATATGTTTATTTAACTGTTTTCCTCGAGGATAACTTTGGCCGTGTGCTAGTGCAGTTAGAGATTACTTCCTGGCAGTGTCCGAATCTCCCGAATGGGTTTAACGTATCTCCCTTAGTAGATGCTGCAATAGTCTCTGTAAATATTAAAATAATTGAGGTAAATTTATATATATTTATATATGTATACATCTAAGTTCTCTCGGATTGTCTCTCCTCTGATATTGATCACGTGGTGCAATGGAAAACGAGGTGGCCGATTAACTGTATATCATTTAAAACCAAACTTCTCTCATTCCATCATCAAGGCTCATATCCCTGTTAGCCATCAATCCAAATGAATGGTACTCGTAATCTTTTGGTAAGCTATTATGTCTGACCTTTATTCTTGATCTTAGATGGAAAATGTACATCAAATCGGTTGCCAAGTCTGCTAGAAAAATCTGGCGAGTGTTTTACCGCTCCAGTGGATATCTCACTGCTGATGTAATTCTCTACCTTAATAAGGGTCAAGTACGTCCAAGGATGGAGTGCTGTTGCCACATCTGAACAAGAGCTGCTACAAGTAGCTGATCCTGGCCTGAAAGAGTTTAATATAGACATTGTTGTGTTGTGGGCGATGCCCTTTTTCTCTTCCATGTAACTTCTTCCCCAGAGTTGAGGCATTGCGAGCCTGTCTCTATTTATCGTTATTTTCATTGCAAGTGCTCGACTAGGCTAAAATACATGATCCCCCTGACCCGGCTTTCACGAAAGCACTCTTTATGTATGCCTACACCTACACATAGACTTCATTAACAAAGCTTATATCTTAGAACTGCAACTGACTAGAATATGGTTGTCTTCAAGTCCAATGAAAATGAGCAATCACTTTAAGTAATCCGATTTACAAAATGCCCATTACTAAGGGTTACTACGTGTCTCATTTGACCATTGGACACACAGTAACATTTATTCTCAAGTGGTTTCCGAGCTTAAGTAAGTGGTGACTTCTTTGTAAAAAAAGAAAAAAATAATCGTAGCAGTCTATGAATAAGATTTGCACTTACGTCCCTAACTCACATACCGTCACACATATACACCATATATATATATATATATATATATATATATATATATATATATATATATATATATATATATATATATATATACTCTAATGAAACCGACATACCCCTATACACACACCCACCCATATATGTATATATACATATATATATATATATATGTATATATATATATATGTATATATATATATATATATATATATATATATATAAACACTCAGCAACGAAGCGTTCATCAAGCTATGCCCTCTTGAACATGCAATGTGAATTTACCTATATTCTTCTTACTTCCGACACTTCTGCTTAGACGGCTGGCTGAAAAAGATCGGATGTCAAGCTGTGTGGTCATCCCGGCGCGCTAACATCTATTCTGGACAGTGGCGCCACGAGATGGACATAAAATGTGACCCCTTAAACCATCACGGCCCATTCATGCCAGCGTCCTACGTATAATTAGTATATGTCATTCTTCAATCCGCCCCTTTCTCTAATATCGAAAATAAGTTTATGAATATTTACTTAAGTGGGCACATATTAAAAAATGTCAGGAAAAAAAGCGAAAATATATATATATATCTATCTGACATATGAAATATTTCAAAAAAAAACTAAGCAAAAGTTTCAAATTAAATTATGTTATTAATGAAAATATTCTATTTATCTTCAATACAAAATTTGAAACTTTTTTATATTAGCTTAAAAAAATAAATGTATTACTTATAAATCTTAAACTATGAATTAAGATTATGTATGCGATATAAACCTGTGATTATTACATTACTATGTATTAATCTGTTAATATTTCATACAGAAATTACTAGAAGTAAGGAGAAATCATGCAAAATCTGTAAATTATGAAGTCAGTAATATATGGGGCAAGTATCTTTATTTACCGTACCTCAACTTTCAGCATTCTAAGGTATCTTTAATGGATTTAACCATCAAAATGCAGGATATACACACAACTAGTGACTTGATTTTTTCCACAAGTCACTATCGTGAAATCCTATGCGTTCATTCCTAGTTTTCAGATATTTCCACGATATTGTGCATTTCATAGATGTATGTTTAATTCAAGATGTTTTCATCAATAAGTATCGAATCAAAATATACGATATATATGTTACTATATGCTTTTAAGTTTATTTTGGCTATCTTCTAAAAGGACCAACACAGTTATTAGATAAACCCTAAATCAGTAAAGACACTATTTAAGACAAGGTAACAAATAATCTGTCAATTCAAATCTATTGCTCACATTTTAGTAGTAAACACTTATTTCAGTTATAACTGACACACTTTCTTCTTAAGTGAGTATATCATATGAATCCGATTCAAATGTTAGCACTGGTTTCTCATATATTTTAAAGTCGGAAGTATTTCTAGAAATATATCAGATACTGACTGTATTAGACTACGAGAAATTTGCCAACATCCTAAGTGTAGTTTCTGTTCGTGGAACGAACTGGATTCAACACTGGAACACCTAGGTCGCCAGTCAGACTTGGTAACCACTTATGCACTGTCACTTCTCTTCTTCTTTTATTAGATACTGAAGTTTTTATTCCGGAACGATATACAGATATTTGTATATTTTCATTCGAATGTCACCGGGAAGAGTAAACTGAAACAACCTAGGATATCGTAAAAAGTATTTGAACTATAGTTTTATGAAATGATTTCAAACATTTCAAACTTAAATTGTGTTTTGTGATCCTCTGCAATTTCCTTATGCTTAACAAAAATTCTCTATTTAAATTATATTTAAAAGAGATTATTATTTCGAAAAATCATATGTGTATTTGTGAGTCGATTATTTCTAGGATAATTTCAATATATTACACGTATTATCTTTTTGTTTGTTTGATTATTTTATTGACATTATTGTTTGATAAAATTAATCTGACGAATAGAGAACACATGGAATTAATTAAAATCTAATAAAAACCGTACCGTATAACTTAAATTTCATATTTTTATATGTATGTTGGGTTTATCTTTTAACTTTTGTTGAAAATATTTACTTAACTTAATGTTTACATTTACTAAAATGCTTTGTCTTATTCCATAAATAAAATATATATATATATATATATATATATATATATATATATATATATATATATATATATATATATATATATATATGTTTACTGCGTATTCCTTGAGTTAATTAATTCGGATTTCCATGAACAACCAAATCATGTTACCCAATTATATAATTGAAGTACTGACTTAGTGGTAATTTTAAAATTTTTAAAGTGTTTATTTGTAAACAAAATTTTTGATTATTTACACATGCTTAACCTGCGCATTCAACATTGGTTTTATACTATGACCACATACAAATTATAATGTTTTTTTATGATCAAAGAAACTTTGATTAATATTGGCTTTAGATGTTGATTTGAGGTTTTATTACCGTGAATTATATTTTAATTGCAATTACATGTTATTTTGCAAACATTAAATACGTGATTAGAAGATTAAATAAAAATTGTATGAATAAAAAAAATCTAAAAATACATATTAAAATAATCTTATTCGCAGTTTTAATATAATTTGGATAAATATACATAGTACTGTATTGGATATCTCGATATTATTGCGAGATTAAATGCAAATTTTGTTTAACATACAAATATTTTTCTTTTAATTTTGTTCATTTATTATAATTTACGAAATAATTAACCTAACAGTAAAGCGTATCAATCATATCGAGAGAATTCCCTTGATACGAACATGACATTAGTACTAGTTTTAATAATCTGGTATCATTTAAATGTATATAACATGTTATGAGATTAAACAGGAATTCACTTATAATTGTTGCTATACATCTCATTAATGTCTCATATCTGATTCTTATGCGTATAAAATGAGAGAAAGCATTTATATCCAATAAATAATAATTATGTAAAAATGTATATGCGGTGTACGTTATTGTAACACAATTTAAACAAAAAATTCATTTTTCTGTATATCTGCTTTTATATAGAATATGTAAGGGTAATTTTACCTTTTATTTTAAGCAGATTTGCCTTATTCATGAGAAAAGTGACGGCTTATTGTAAACTGGAGAAAGAGTAGACATCTGCACTAAGCTTAAATAAGCGATAAAAAATTTTGCATTCATTTTATATTTTGTAAACAAACGACGTAAAAAAAATAAGAGAACGTTTATTAGAAACAGCCCTTATTACGCGAGTGGCTTCTGCCATGTAAAAAAATTGAAAACACTTAAAATGTAATTGATCTATGAACTTCTTTAGGAGTATATTACAGAACAACCCAATGTTTCGAGAACGGCGTATAAAGTTGATTCACAAATGTCCATTAATAATTTACGGCCGAAGGTCAACGTTCGGTTAACATTAGACACATGCTCTATGTAAAGAAGATTAGAATCGAAATTTTTGGTAATTGCAGGATTGGTATCAAATGAATATAAATTTAATGAAAGCATCCTAGATTTTGCCTAGTTGAGTGTTGAAAATGAACAGCACATAGTGCGACAGATCTAATAACTTATCCACGTGTTTCTTATCAATGTTTATGTAGAAAATGCGATGACTAAATCTCATCCTCCAATAATAGTAACTTAATTATGAAGTATAAGTTTCTATA
>NC_136492.1:116459518-116494518 GCF_053919585.1 Euprymna scolopes | reverse complement strand
TTTTAGGCCAATTGCTC
Source organism: Euprymna scolopes (assembly GCF_053919585.1). NCBI lineage: Eukaryota > Metazoa > Mollusca > Cephalopoda > Sepiida > Sepiolidae > Euprymna > Euprymna scolopes. The sequence goes on along the minus strand of NC_136492.1, from coordinate 116,494,501 downwards.
TTGACACATCAGAGGCCTTTGGTAGGGTACGAAATAAATCACAAGATTATCAGCCAAGGTATAGCGGGGAATGTCCTTTCAAGTATTAAATCATTGCACTTTGATGTATTGGTTGATGGTCAGAGATCAAAAAATCATAGTATCAATGCTGGAGTACCTCAAGGGTCTATCCATGCTGGAGTACCTCAAGGGTCAATCGTGGTTTTTACTCTCTTCCTAATCCACATAAATGATCGTCCAATACACATCCTTAGATTATTTCTAGACATTTATGCTGATGACACTACCATCTATGGCAGCACATAAAGGTCGTACCGATAAGGTTCTCTCTAACTCCCTCTTCTCTGATTTTAAGAATATGGTACAATTGGGAAAGCGGTTGCTGGTTATTTTAATGCATCTAACATCCATTATTCTATCGATCTAGTAGATATCTACCTTCTGATGCAATTCTCTACCTTTATTTGAGCCAGATACGGTAGAGGATTGAGTATTTTACCACATATTGGCAGGAGATGCTAGCTTAAACTTATCCTGCATTAACAGAGTTCAAAATAGACTTCGTAACATGTAGGGGTTGTTCTTTTCTCTTTCATGCACCCCTTTTCTTCGAGACGAGATATTTCGAGCCTGCACTTATTATTTTAATGGGCTTCAATCTATGGAAAATTCACAATAAACACTTGTCTGTCTGCAAACACTTTCAATATTCTTCTCTACTATTTATCTGTACCTGGACCTTAACGGGTATTCTGGGAATATAGCTTCTTTCTTACAACTGCACACCTGTGGAGCTCTCTTCTGCTTGCCTGCTTTCATGCTGACTACAATATGGTCCTCTTCCAGTCTATCATAACATGTTCTTGATGAGCGGTTCCCCTTTAAGTAATCCAATTTACCTAATTTACACTTTAATGATTACTAATATACCGTCCTATTGACTACTTTACACCCTAACCCTAATCCTCGGTTGACTTTTGGACTTTAATAAGTGTTAATGTTTATATATATATATATATATATATATATATATATATATGCATATTATATAAATATATTTGAAACATACATATTTATTTTACGAAATATGCATGATTAATTTCTATTATGTGATGAATGTGTAGTGAGAGGGGGGTGTATGGTAATGTGTTCAAGAATACTGTTTCCTATCATTCCTTTCTGAAAAAAGTCAGTCAGTATCTAATATAGTACAATTAACACTTAAATTTCAAAAGGTTACCGATCACAACCAGAACACAAACTATTAATCTAGTACACATAAAAATAATTGTAATGGGAGAAATAAACGTTTCTGTAATGGAAACTTCTTAGCTATTAAGCTGAGATGTGAATAGAAAGGAATTCTTACAAATTATACTAAAACTCAAATTGAATATGCTTGTACTATATTGAAGAACTCATGAAGAACACATATATTCTCTTTCACAAAATATAAAATCCAATAAAACTGATATGTTTTACTTTATACTTTGATAACGATGAACTCAACTTTAATTGAAATTCTAAATTCTATCAAAATATCTATACCTGATGAGTGAAATACGTAACTTGTTAATCTTTGGATTCGTTTCAAATTTGATTGATGTATGCAAAATTAATACATATTAATCATAATTCATACATAATATAAATATACTTGTTGTATAGACCGGAATGCAATATTGTAACATTTTACAGTAAATAGGTCTTAACGGCTTAGTATCAAAACTATAATGTCTAAATTTACTTTGGTGTATTTGATATCAAGGTGAATTACTATTGACACAGGTACTCGGACTCTAATTTTGGCCACATTCTTTCAGTAATTTTGCATTTCAATGCTATTGAATTTTGATTAGGTGTTTGGTTTTAGAATTGAGAAGGATCGTCAAAAACTAAGCGTATCACATGTTATATATATATATATGTGTATATATGTATTTATATATATATGCATAGATGAAAGTACATATATGTGTGAGATATTTGGATAATAATTGTATTCAAGAACTATAATTTTTTTCAGTTAATAGATACTCGAGATATTGCATGATAACTCTGATTTTAAATATTGACAATAAAGGACACAGCTATGTGTGGATTTGCTTGGGCTTATAAATCATGTTTGAACGCTTGTAAGTCAAGGAAGTATTCGATTCTAAATGATTTTTTTTTCATTTATTACGTTAGTTACCGCGTACTTTCAGCTTCTTGGCTATAATGGCTCCTGTTATCTGTGATATTGCTTCCGTGTGGAAATAATTATATAATCTATGACATTCTAAAATTCTAGTACTAATTGTTCGCTAGGTAAAGATATTGGATCGCACCGTCCTTGCGAGTGTTAAATCCAACTTGTTAGACATCAGCTTAGGTTAGTTGGATGACTCTACCTATTATTCGAGACAAAGTAAATTAATTTCATCGACGTATTTCGCCGCTGTTGTTTTATCTGTGTTAGTTAATATTCTTTCTTGTGTGTGGTACGTTCTATCAATTACTCTCTTCGCATGCAAGACCCTTTGGTTTCGAATCCCGAATGTTCACTTGATGAGCCCAGATGAGAGGGGCACTCGAATCCTGGAGTTCAAATCGGTTGGTTGTCAGAGATTGTGTAGACCCTGCCACTTTTTGATTTGGAAAAATCGTATCAACAATTATATTCGGCATATTACACACGAACACACACACAAACACACACACACATATACATATATATATATAAATATATTTAACTTCAATTTTGTAATATTTTCAGATTAGAATTTTTATAATGCTGTGAAATTAAAGTCCATATAAATTTCAACATCGACATTTAACAGATAATCGCAGTCAAATATAAGTTCAGTATATATAGTAAAAGTATGTATGAAATTTAGGAATTCCGTTTAGTAAAGCTAAAAAAATCCTACATATTTATTATTTGACAAAAATAAAAAAAAATTAGATTTTTACTTAATCCACATATTTTCAATAAATGATTAATTTACTCAGAAGAAATATTTTAGCAGATATAAATTTGGCTATTAAGCGCAGGGGTTTAAAAATTAAAACTTGCATGAAAGCGTAAAAGAACTAAGGTAAAAAAGATATATTATGGTTGAGTTAGTTTCAATAAAAAAGTAGATGGCACAACTCTAAGATGGAATGAGACGTAGAAAGGAATAAATGAGGGGTTTTTATGTTCATGTGCATACATATGAAGACATCTATAGAACGCGATTATGTAAAATCAATTGCAGATTGTACTATTTCCAAAATTGTCTTGAACAAAATATTTATTTCTAAAAAATGTGTTCGCTAAGCAAATAATTTATTTGAAATTAATATATTAATATATATATATATATATATATATATAAATGTATTAAAAATATTAAAATTATAATAGGATATACGAAACAGGACAACTCCGACATTTCGCATCACATATGCATTACTGTCAATTTTTTATCGATATAAATTCCTTAAACTAGTTTGTGTAAGACAATTTAGAAATGTATTTTTTATATATATAAACTGATAGGTTCCATTTTTTCCTGATATATCAAGTGTATAAAATATGCTCTTACAGATAATCAGTAATATATACGCGAACAATTAGTAATAGAATTTCCGAATGTTATTATTTCCACACGCAAGCAATATCGCAAATAACAGGAGCTATAATAGCCAAGAAGCTGAAAGTATGCGGTAACTAACGTAATAAATGAAAACAAATACATGCTTAGAATCGAATACTTCCTTGACTACAAAGCGTTCAAACAGTATTTGTAAGCCGAAGCAAGCCCAAACATAGCTGTGTCTCAGTGTTTACATTTTTGAATTAAAGTTTAATATTGGGTTAATTAAAACAACCAGACAGATGTTGATATTCCACGCTTGGCGATATATCAGCTATCATTATATATTATTATCTAAAATAGAAACCATATACATCTATATATTCATACGATACCAATATTATTTGCATAGGATAGCGCTATATATTAATACAATGATGTTATTCCGTGTGCAATGCTTACATATTTTTTCGAGTGAGTGATTGTTATGACCTTCCATTTTTTGTAATGAATAATTTTATCAAGAATTCTCTATAACGTTTAGCTTACGTTTTGATAGTCGCTGACTGAACTCAAGTTATATATATATATATATATATATATATATATGTAAATATATATGTATATATATGTAAATATATATATACATATATATGTAAATATATGTATATATATGCATATATACATATATACATATATACATATATATACATATACATATGTATACATATATATAAATATACAAATATATACATATATGTATATACAAACATATGCATATATACACAAATATATACATATATATACATATATATATACATATATATATCCAAATATGCATATATATACATGTATATACTAGTTTTATTTATACAAACATTAATGGCTACATATGTGCATACATGTTTCTGTAATCACCCGCGTTGGGGGATTACGTCTTCAGGCCAAGAATTACCGTCGAAAGTGATATTTCAACAAAATACATTTTCCTATTTCGTTTATCGAAACTCGATAAACGAAATAGGAAAATGTATTTGGTTGAAATATCACTTTCGACGGTAATTCTTGGCCTGAAGACGTAATCCCCCAACACAAGTAAAAACCATCGGCGGAGTGAACTCTTCTCTGTTATTAAAGGAATAACAAATAAGTGCAGTACTCAGTGTTAAACCCAAGTTAGGATTATCCATTTTAGTAAATCGGGTCTTTATCGTTGATTGATGCAACAATGCTGAGGGATGACGACGGGATTGTTCAGATATTTTGGCAAGAGCGTATTTTCGTACGTAAAAGCGCACGTCTTTCAAATTCAACTTTCTGACTCATATGTTATATGAACCATAAATGAAAGTGTAAGATAGATGTTAAGATTCAAAATTAACCGCTGAAACATTGTTTAGCATTATCTATTCTCATGCAAGCGATAAAATGTTGATATGATACATGAGGAAATGCTTGTTAATTTTTCACCCAAATGTCATATAAATTCCAGAAAAATACATTTTATCACTTCTGAAGCTGAACATTCTTTCATTTCCAACGACCTGCACTTCAGCGTATCTACTTTAGTTTTTTTTTATAATTATATTATTACTCTGATATTTAATTTATATGGGGCTCGAGTTAAAATAAAGTGATTATTGCTATATATATGGACAAGACCAGCTGCGTAAGAACAATTATAATGTTATATATTAATATTTTATAATTACTAAATAGATGTTGAAAGTCAAATAATGTTTACACATAGACAAACACACACACATATATTATGTATGTATATATATATATATGTATGTATATATATATATATATATATGTATATATATACATACATATATAGATAGACGGATAGATAGATGGAGAGAGAGAGAGAAAGAGAGAGGGTGAATTTTACATAAACGACTTATTGCCTTACGATGTTATTGTATGAAATAAGTAGTTAAAAACGTAAGATGCTTATAATGAAAATAATTTTGTAATTATTGGTTACGTGCCTTCTTTTAAGTTCACTTTGCTTGCTCTAACAATTTTAACATTCTTATTGCTTATGTTAATAAGAATCTTCAATAGATATAACTATATTATATAATTTTTAGATTATTAGATAAACTGGCTCTATTCATCTTCTAGATATAATTGTAGAAACTACCGATCCATATTTATTTGTTATTTAAATGATTGTAATATAACATATTTTGTATTTTCATGTATTCATTTTCGTTAGCAATTTGGAATAAAATATATTTTTCATTATAACGCTAACGTAACACACTTGCACCTACATTGAGGAAGCAGTGATAATAACACGTGTGATTCCTAATTAATGAAAATTGTTATCGGAAAAAAAGAAATCCAGTTTCAAGAGTTCAACAAGTTGAAACTTTAAGATATTTAGAAATCTGTAGAAATCTCGCGTGTATGGAAACCAAAATTGGTATGAAAAATCTTACAATCAAACTGAGAGAAGCGTACAACGTTAAAATCATTTTAAAATATGAAAACAGTCTTTCGTATACAAAAGTGTATGGAAACTGTTAATATTTGTCGACTGCACATTTTAAGTGGGGATAAATATTAAAAAAATATGTTTAATACCAAAGTGTAAACAAAATATTTATTAAACGGAAAAACAAAACTATTCTTCTCATTAAATAAACGCGTCTCTCAAAACATGCTTTTTTCAAAGAGATGCTGCATGAAAATATTTTGTATTCGTGATTTTTTTTATATTAATGTTGGCATTATAAACATTTTTAACAAAAATACATTATATTGATTGAGAAGTATGACAATATGTTACAATCGATATATCTAATTGCAAACATTCAATTAGAAAAAAAAACTACTAAGCAATAATTAATAATAGTTTGATACAAATAAAGCATTGTTTATTACTTTTATATACATTAAAACTTAAACAATTCTATCCTTAAAATCTTGTATTTATCTTCGTGTCGAAAAGTAATCACTCGAGTCTCGGTTATGCATTTTCCTTCTTAATATTGGTTATTTCTATTTCTATTTCCTTTAATTCTATGCTAATTTTTTTTTGTTATTCCTCTTTGAACAATACACGACAATAAACTTAAACTCATTACACATTTATATAAAATATTAGTATAAAATGTTATTTCGTTTAACATTTCATATTAGACTCCCTAAATATATTATTTAATTAATTTCTGTTTCACTATTTCAATATTAACATGCTCATTGTTATTTTTATTGCCAATTGGTAATGTAGTCTTTTAAGAGAGTCTATTAATAAAATAACTAATTTCGAATGGATGTATACTTCATTCCCTCTATGGCACATATAGAGGACACCCCTCACAAACACACACATCACACACACACAAACACACACACACATATATATATATATATATTACTTTAAAATATTGAAAAAAAGAATGATTTAGCAGAAACTGTATAGACACATATTAAATAATGATACAGAAATTATACACGTTTTTTTAGCTTTCGGCTGAGAGAAAATTTTAAAAAATTAATCTCACGTTTTGCCAGATTTTACGTACATATTGGTGTGAAATCCAAACCATTACAGTATTTATACGAGAGAATCTTATTTTGGTTACTGTAATATAATAAGGAAATTATGCCAAACTTCAATTAGAAAATTGAAACCTTAACCCCCCCCCACTTAACATTGTCTTCTTTGAAATACTATTATTCATGCGGTAATAGTTAAATGTCTTGGGTTTTTTTCCTATTATAATTACAAAATAAAAGAGAAATTGAAACCCATTAATTGTTTAATAATATCTAATATAGGGAGTACATTTGTTCCATATGTGATCTTTTTGTCGGCACAGAACTTTTACTGATATGTGCTGCCTTGCTTCAAAGCTGTATATTGTTTGAGTAGCCTCTGTGTCTGCTTGTTCCATAGCTTCAGTACGTGTAGGGAAATCCATCATTTCAAGCGGTTTACCAATTAATCATGAATGGTTCGTCAAAAATGTCTACTGCAAGTGGTAGCTCACAAACTTCATTTACTGAAAAAAAATAATTTAAATTTGTGCTGTACTAATCTTTAAAGTTGATCACTAGATTTTTTCAGCCTTTTCCTTGCTGGCATTCTTCTGGAAGAAAAATTTGAGTTTAATTTTTAAATACAATCTCTACTGATGTAATATATGTAAAACTAGCAGAGACACCCGACGTTTTCCACTCCTATATTTACATTATCATCGAAATCCATTAAATCGCACGGGAAGAATCTTCACACGTCTCGATACAGTAACTTAGTCCAGAATATATTATTTTAAATTGCCTTCTACAGGAGCTGCTGTTTCTTTTCTAAATCAATTTATATGAACTCCTTTTCGAGTAAATAAAAATAAGAAATACAGATCACGTCATGCAAAAACCCCCCAAAAATAACACGTAAGTATTCTAATTTTTATCAAAACTTCTTTATAGCCAGTAAAAAAATAAGCAATTTCCGTGCCGCGTTCAAACCCATAGACAATGTCAAGCAAAAACAAACTAAACACGCTATCAACGTACCCAGAGAAGAATTTTCAGGGCCAGTTGTACTATCATTGTTGGGAAGCGTCGATATGAAAAAATGGCTTTACTTATGATTGACAAAATAAAACACCGGTTTTGGTTATAGATTATCGGTACTTTTTGGAGGGGAGGTATTCTAAGACCAAACTTTACTAGATACACTCCAAGACTTATACAGTGATGTTCTGTAAATTTTAAAGAAAATAATTGCATTTATATAATTGTCGATATTAAATAGCGTCTTTAAAATGTGTCGATAAAGTGGCACAAGTAATTCAACCAGTTTTTATCAATAAATATTAACTTTCCTAATAGGCAAAAAACTCACTGCAGGTGAAATAAAACATGTTTAGAGAGCAAAGGCATGATATTTAACGTTTTAATAGGTTGCTTTCTGATTCGCTATACTATATTATTATTTTGAATGTTTTAATAGTCAATATTGTTATTTTTTATGTTAAACCAGCAACTGGCATAAACATTAACAATCAATTTTCTATAACTATATATATTGGTTGAGAGATTCTGTGGATAGGCCCCACGAGTCCATAGACACATGAGCATAATTACCAAAGTTAACTATCCTGCCTGGTTTAATGGACCATTTCCCACGATACAAGTCTTACATCTAGAAATACAAAGGATATATTCATAGGAAAATCTTTGGTCACAACTAAGGTTTCTAATGTCATCCATTCTGAAATGAAACACCAGCAGATTCCCAACAATTTTAAAAAGTATTTAGGGTAAATTATGGTAAGCATGTACACATCATTTTATGCTGCCATCTAAATAGTGGTTATATTTTACCTCTCTGATCTTTTAATTATTTACGAAAAAATTATATTATTATATTATCAAAAATTAGTTCATTGGAAGGATAGCTGATGAAGTATATAAGCTTACTTTAAAAAAAAATAATAATAATTTTGAGCAAATTATACGCTATGACATTCATAGGCATCTTGGAATTGGTATTTAAGGTGTCAGCATATGTCATTAGTAAAACAAAAACAGAAAAAAAATCAAATTTTATGATATAAATACAAACTGAACGAATATTCATCTCTATTTTAAGCATTGCTTCATTCAATTTCTTAAAAATATTTTTATTTACTGCATTTTTCAAAAACAAATGACTTATTTTATACAAAAAGGTCAAAAGTGTACACATTATTTTTGCTTCAAACTTAATCCCTCGCGAATTACTTTGATTGATTTTTTTGTTGTTTTGGCGTGTCACCCATCTCCCTCTAACAAAGCCAGCCAAAACAAGAGTGTAATAAACAGAACAGAGTTGAAATTGCTCAGCTTTATTTTTCATGAAATTTTAAAAATCTATAAACAAGTAAATATTGGAAAATGAAATAAATGATCATAGATGTTTTTTTCAATAGTTTACATTAAGACGGTAAGTGCAGATGAAGTGTAATTTTCTTTATTGGATTTTATATTAGTATTGTCGCAGCTTTAAATAAGCAGCTTGCGTGAACATGTTGAAATATCATATAATGCATTCAACTTTCCTTTCTGGAATTTATTTTGCACAACAGGGAAAGATTTTCTATGTTTTTTACTTTGTCTTCTGAAGGCGTTGTGTTTTCACACTATACACAATACTAATTTCATTGAAGAAAGGCAAATGAAGATTGAGAACCTTCCAAATATCTACCACATTCTTTGCTATTAATTTCAAAATGCTAAAACAAGATGAGAATAAGTATCATTAAAATAACTGCATGGGATTATATATATATATATATATATATATATATATATATATATATACATATATATATACATGGAGGTAACCGCTTATAAAGGCCAGGAATCCACTCGGGGAAAGGTTTATTGCTTTCGCAGTAATCAATGGGATAGTATTGTCGTAAGAGTTTGTATTGGAGGTTTTAAAGTGTCTTGCTTAAGGGGGCGATTTATCAGGGATTTGTTTATGTTGGACTTGAAGTCATCCAAGTTGTAGTCAGATGGGAAACAGGCAAACGGAAGATAATTACACAGGCGTGCACTTCTAAGAAAGAATCTGTGTTCATGGAATCTACGTTTTGATTTAGGCACAGATAAATAGTGGGTAAAATTACTCACAGTGGTGTCAGCTAGACGGGCGCTCCTTGTAAAAGTTAGCCGAGGGAAGGCTAGAGACTTGAGCTCAGACGAGCACTACCCATGGAAATAACGATAAAACCACGAGAGGCGCGCAACGCCTCTCCTGTGGGAGAGAGGCTGCAGGAAAGAGATAAGGGCACCCCACTAAGCCACAACGTCTATGCCGTACTCTGTCAAGGAAGGATACGCTGTTTTTAGCAGCTCCTCTCCAGATTTGGCAGCAGTACTCCATTCTTTGACGCACTTGGCTTTTATACAAATAGAGAATTCTATCGGTAGTGAGATATATTTTGGAGCGGTAAAAGGAGCCTACCATTTCTCCAGCGACGTGGGCAGAGACTTGATGTACGTGTCCCATTTCAGATCAGGAGTAAAGGTCAAGCTCAGAGGCTTGTCAAAACATGAAACCTCCCCAAGACGAGAGCCATCCATTTCAATTGATGCCAGATGGGGATAAGAGCGGTGATGATATAAAGATAGAAGTTTGGTTTTAGATGCATTAAAGGTAACCAGCCAACTCTTCCCCCACTGTACCATGTGCTCAAAATCAGTGAAGAGGGAATCAGAGAGAACTTAATGATTTACGGCATTTGAAGTGTTGCCATAGATGGTATTGTCATCAGCATAGATATCCACGAATGATTTAAGTATGTGTGTTGGGAGATCATTGATGCAGATCAGGAAGAGAGTTGGGCCTATGATGGCCCCCTGAGGGACTCTGACATTAATACTGTGGACCTCTGATTGCTGCCCATCAACCACTACTCTTATGAGCCTATCAGAGAGAAATGATTTAATAATTGAGAAAAAATTTCCAGTACGGAGCTGAAAACCTTTTAAGTAGGGTCATATGTCATACCTTATCGAAGGCCTTTTATATGTCAAGAACAATTTTCCTAGAAAGGAAGCCTTTCTCGAGAAATTCCCATATCGTATGAGATATAACCGTTATCACATCTGATATGCATCTAGCAGAACGCAAACCATATTGCATGTCACTAAGGAGGTTTTCCGCTTAGGTGGTTGATGACTTCTTTATTTAATATCGATTCCAGCAACTTACTCATGTCACACAGGAGACTTAGTTGTCTGTACTGAGAGGTATATTACTTATCACCTGAATTCTTAAATACAGGGCGTGTTTTACATGTTTTCCAGGGTGTTGTGAAGCACTTCTCCTTAAGGCAACACTTACAGAGTTTTGTAAGTATGGAGGCAACACTATAATTGGCATGCCGTCTGGGCCAGTTGCTTTACTGGAATCAAGGTTATTGATTAGCTTGGCGACCAGATGCACAGATATATGTATGTTGCATAGTGTTTTGTCTGTTATAGGATTAAATACGGGGAGTTGATGTCTTTCATATTTCAGTAAATATTTTCATAGTGCCAATGATAGCACATTTTATTCTAAAAACAGTTCACCTATGTTCTAATTCCTGATGTAACTTGGCCAGCATGAGAAACCTTACACCTTTCTGTTGTCTGCGATTGTGAATCCATGGCTTTCATAGATTACTATTATTGTTTCTCAAATTGGGCTATATCTAAATATATATTTGAAAAACGACACATCTTTGTCTGGAATTCAATGAACAGCTTATTTTTTACACTATTTTTAATATATTTGTTTTCCCTCGTTTATTTTAATAGTTAACGTATTTTATTTGTTTTTTAATAAATGATTTGCTCAGCATTGATTACTGGGTGACAATGTGTATAGCAACATAATTTAAGATCATATTACTATTACCCCGTTCCAGGCATATATTGTATTATAATTAGAAGACACATTTAAAACTAATTCTCCACGCCTTAGTTTATTCACTAAAATTTATTGACTAATATGCGAAAAAATTGTTAAAAAGTAAAATAATAAATACATTACGATCAGTTCGACCATTTTCGTTTAAGGCATATAAAACGAGTATAAAGGCACTACGAAATTTACTTATTAATTCATTTAGTCGAAATGCAATATATTCATTAAAGTGTCTGAATACATTTTTCGCAGTCATATGCAACACAACTGTAACACCTACTAAACCAACAAATAGTACAACTTTCTATTACTGTTTCTATCTACTAATTATCTTTTTTCTCAAGTGACGATGGAAAAGTTCAAATAGGTGCATATTGATAACTTCATGTGTAATATGTTTTATCCTGTCGGAAATATATAAACAAAAAATATTTATGCAGTTTCTTTTTTCAGAGGATGTGATTTAAAAAAATCTAGTTAAGATTGGCAGCGACAGAATAATGCACGCAATAAACGCCCGAATACATAAATAAACATCAAACATGTTATGTTTATTGTAACTCCTTCCTTTATGTTTGGCTTTCTATGAGTTTCTATTATGAAAATGCAGACATGCGTTAGATTCCCCATTGTACTAAAACAGTATCTAAATGAAAGAAAAGAAACTCTTCTCTGACCTACGACAGAGCAGATACTACATATTAATTAGGAAAAGCGTTGTGAGATATGTTTCCGAATACATGTGTGTGTCTCTATCCATTATGGGCAGTAATATTTTGTTATCGTTTTTTATATCTCCTGCGTTTTGTTTTAATATCTCTTTCATATTTATTGCATGTAAGACTAGATGCTTATTTTGTTAAATCCGACTTGTTCTTCTTTACTATCCTGCTAGGGGGTTTATCGGCTGTCGCTTACTGCATTTGAGCTTCAGCTGAACTTTGTTTCTCACCCTTTACCCTGCCACATCAAACTGTGTGTATGTATCTTCTTTATAGCCTAAAAATACACCAACGCTTGTTACTCTTGTTTTTGTTTGAATTGTCTTTGACAATTCTGTAGCATTATTTTACCAACAAAAATCAAAGAAAAACGCCCAAATTAAACGCAAGTGATTTAATATTTTATAAGGTAATGGATGAAGCCAAACTGACAAAATTCGAATAACTACATAAAGTGACAAGATTCGAAACTAAACACCATGAATAAATGTTTGAAGATATAAAACTTCAAGCATAAATATAGCGTTTCAAAAATCACCGTGTTCTGAAAAGTACGTAAAAGAACGCAACTAATCATATCTCTCGATATTTTGTATCTTAGTTTGACTTTTACTGTCTTATACTTAGAGTGAACTGTTTCATATATTTTTAGGTACCTTAAAATAAAACGTTGTCCATATGGAAGAACATATATTCTACAAATAAATCGGATATGAAATCTAATGAAACACACTTGCCGGATGTTGTAAGGTATTACTTTATCTTTTAGAGCAGATATATATTACTTTCTTTTTTATATCGCTTCCTTTTGTGTTTTGATGAACTTTATATTTATATGTCGATCCATGTGTTATTCTTTTGAAAATGATTGTTTCCATCATTTCTATCTTTCCATAATTCTTTATTTCTTATTTCTTATGCTGTAGATGCTCCACTTATCTCCATCTCTCTTTTTCCTCCTTCTGTGCCTCTGTTTGTTTCTTACGATGTCAATCTGTAGAGTCAACCGCTTAATCTATATTACAATAGTCAACATGTTTATTATTCATTCCAAATTCTTCGGGTTTAAACAAACGCTTTTTGCTATTGACTTACCTCGTGCTTCGTTTTCGTTTATTTTTGTATTTCGATTAACGACTCATTATTGTTGCTGTGAGCGATTGTGATACACGGCGTGGAAGGAAAGAGTGAAAGATTTTAAATGAGTCGCTGCCGGGAACAAAAAAATGGTCGACGAAATTAAATGCGCATGTGTAATGCCTTCACCACAGGTAGAACCCGCCATGAAGTCTAGTTCTACTCACAAAGAGCAGCGTTTTCAAATAAGAGAAAATGAGAGTTAAGGATAGAGATCTCAAACGTTAGAAAAAGGAAAACTATAGATAAATACATCTGAATACTTAATAAAAATGTATAATTCAGAAACGTATACATCGGTAATAAAAACAGAGTCATAAATATTATGTTAAATAGCCATTAAGATTTATTCTCCCGCGTCTATTATAAATAAATTCTCTGAAAAACATACATTTCAAACAAGGATTAAATCGGTATGCCGGGCGAAAACAAAGTTAAACGAGCGATAGATATATAAATGGATAATTCAATATTAGAAAATATGAATAAGTAATGTACAATTCCTGTTATCTTTGAGAGATATTGTGACAAGCTGACCTACATAAAAAATAATCTTCTACCTTATGTAGATTTATGAGGGGTCCCGTTCTATTTCTCATTTATTTTCTAATGAACTGAATCCAAAAACCAATTGCATAATTGTAGTTAGGTTTATAACTTAATTAATTGTATATTACATCTAAAATGTTGAATGTATAAAGACGTTTTAGAAGGTATAGAACAACATATGTTAGTGAATTTTATGTATTGATAATTTCTCCGACAATGTCAATAAAACTTACCCTAACCAACTTCAATGCAAAAAATAAAAATATTAGATACATTTCGGTCGACACTTGTTTTACGTCGACTCCGAAGACACATCGTTTCTGTAGTCAAAAAGAGTGCGTTTTACATGTTTACCCAAAATAATTTTTATGTGTATATTTTTATTAAAAACAATACTAAAGACAAATCATATTAAAGGTGGTGTGCAGATATACTATCACAATTTAAAAAAAATATAAAAACAATAATACTACAAAAACGAGTTATATTATTTACTCACGACACAAGATACTCAATTTCATTTTTATGTAACGAGTGATAAATGATTAGTAACCTGGTATGGCAAACGTATCATATAAAGGTTGTAGCCTGTTCGTTTAAAATAAACATTTATACGTATAGTATCGGCAGTATATATGTATTAGGTCTACTTCTTTAAAGAATTATTAATGTAATGATATCTGCAACTTGATATCAATAATAGAATCAGCTCGTCCATGAAAAATTAATGAATTACTTAAATGGTCTGCAAAATTATTTTTCACTTCTGAAAAACAGTGTACATTGGAAAGAATGTCGTGTTATCTCTTTGACCGAGAATTAAATAAAACGTAAATCATGAACAATAAGTGTAATAACATCTACTTGCAAGGAAAGTCGATGTTTTCAGGAATTGAACGAAACTCAACGAATGTTCTACACTTCCAATAATTTTATTGTCATCAAAACGGGGGAAATTGCACAGTTGAAAGCGAACCTGTTTTTTACTTGTTCTAGTCGGGGACCAGAAACCGGAAGGGAAGTTTCAAATGAATCCCCGCATTGATATTTTCCAGAATATATTGAAGTCTTCCTTATAAGTTATAAAACTTAATGTTCATTTTATAAAGTATATTTAATATAATAGCTCGAATTACAAATTAAAATCCCAAATTAATTTACCATGGTTCAATGTTTCTCTAAATAGGACTATTAATTTCTTACACACCATTGTCTTATCAAAGAAAACACAATTTATATGTTTAATGCTTTTCCAAGTGTTCTGATACAACCTTTTGAAATGCATTTGTGAGTGTAGGCTTAATATGTAGATATGTTTTGACCAAATCAGAGCGTTTTCTTATCGGAGTTTTTTGCGTATTGTTATTCGATATGCATGTGAAGGATTCCGTACCAGACTTATCAGAGTACACCCCCAGACGCATGCTAGTTGTATGATATTTAAAAAAAAATCGTCTCAGCCGTTTCATATTCCATAAGAAAGGAACTTACCTACGCACACAGACAAATGTTTTTTATACATTAGTAGAGATGATGTTTCCTGATTTGAACACAAAATGATGACTAATAAATTTTATAAGAGATTTGATGAGCCCTTCATTTGTGGTTTACTAAACAACTCGACAAAAACTAAGCAACCACTAACCGCCTTAATAATATAATACGTTAATTAAATTATATTATATATATTATATCCACATTCAATTTCATGCGGTTTTTAAAAAAATCATTTACAACATGATTTTTAATTCATTTTAAAAATTTAAAGATTAACTGCGTAACGCTCTTCTTTTCTCTATTTTTATGTATGTTTTTTATTACTCTTTTTCTTGTTATACAATCGAAAACCCGACAATGTTTTCGGGCGTCTTCTTTTTATTTACTTATTCATATGTTTAGCGTATCGTCGTTTAGGTTCCGTTTATTCATAAAAGTCAACGGCAGGTGCCAATGACATATAATCAATTTTACCTTATTCATTTTACAACCTTAAAGGTATTTGTTCTTTTATAGGCGACAGGATTAAAAATATAGTTTTAATGTAAAATTCCACAAAAAATATATATTCAAATTTCCCGGAAGAAATTAGCCTAATCATTTTTATCATTCAGTGGCTTTTTCAAAGCTATCGTATAAAAAAGCTGCATTTATGCATATATATATATATATATATATATATATATATATATATATATATATATATATATATATATATATATATTATACGTTTATGATTTTGTTTATTATTCTATGATATTTAATTAAAGCTAACTGATGCCAAAAGTATTCACTATATCATATTCATGATAATCTGTTTTTCACTCTCCCTCTCTCACTCTCTCTAATAAATAAAGCATAACAATATAAATATATGTATTTTTAGGCTAGTTCAGTAAAACAATAAGAAGAGGGGTTTAGAATAATGCTTCTTAGAGAAAGGCGACATCTATCTTGGGATACTATGATTGAAATATAGAATAGAATGGAAATATATGGCATCTATATATATATATTTATAAATGTTCAAATGCCCGTTTTTGTACGTCCAGGAAAGGTTTTTATCGTTGGGGTTATTGACGATATTTCCTCATACTTCCAAGATTATAATATCTCAAATTCGAAAACGGATGTCGTCTTTACATTTATTTTGCTCCATTTTTTCCCAAATCAACCCTATCCCGTCCTTTCGCGCGTTTGTTTGTCTTTTTCGTATAAATAAATCGAAACGAATCGACGTGAATTCATTGGCCGGAATTTTCGGCCAGGATATCCAGAAAGGCAATTAGCTTAGATCAGTGTTGGGGGAAAACCTTCAGATCAGACAATTGCTATTCATTTGCGCACTCCCAGAGCCCTCCCTCTTGGGGGAGCTGGTTTTCCTAAATATCGTAGAGAAACAAATAAATAAAACGTCAGAAAGCTGGTAGCTTTACTAGCCAGAAGCCAGACGTTTATCTCTGCGCCTGCGTGAACTCATTCCCTTAACTATCCATTTCTGCAAGTCAATTTATTGATTGACACTGCTAAATTTTAACGCCTTTTATTTCCTGACGCGTCAGAGGGTAACGGTATGTGTCAGGTTTTCTTTAACTTTATTTTCCGCCTTCGCGTAACGTGATCGAGTATGCCTGCCTACTACTACTATTTTTTTGCTAAACATACACCTCTAAACTCCCGGGCAACGCCAGGCGCCCCCGCTAGTCTATTTGATAAAAGGTGAAATGGGCACGCGCGTTTTTGTATGTATTCGAAAGGCTTTTTCGTCGGCCTTCTCGCGTCGGTTACATTTATGGAAACCTTTCTTAATGCTTCCAAAATTGTAATATCTCAGGTTCGAAAACGGATGTCGTGTCGATCTTTATTTTGATCGACTTTTAAAAAATTGCTTCCTTTCCGCCCTTTGTTTGTCTTTTTTGCATGAATGCGAAACTAATCAAAGGAAGCGGCGCATGGCTTTCCTGCCACAGACGTCCAGAACGGCAATTAGCTTTGATCAATGTGGGGAAACCCTTCATATCAGACGATTGCTATTAACTTGAACGCTGTCAGAGCTCCTCTCGTGGGAAAGCAGATACGGCAGAGACTGGCCTAGAGCAAGAGTAAACTGCGTGAGTATAAACTTAAGACGGACGTTCTATTCTGCAGCCGCCTTAACTCATTCACTTTAGTATCCATTCCTGCAAGTTAATTGTTCGATAGTTATCAAAATATAGACAGTAACTCGGCTTTCGTATTTCACTTTCCTGGCTGAACCGAAAAAAAAAACATTTTTATGACTGCCATTATTATGCAGTCATTACAAAGAGAAGCAACAGGAAGAACAACAAATCGTTGTTTTTTTTTTCTACCTCAAGTCTGCAGATACGTCACGTCGACAATGCAATCAAATTCTTGTCCCAATGTTTAAAGAGATCCTCGAATTGGAATTGACTGGTTGTGAACAAGACCACGCCTCTTTTTTGTCAACTCACAGTACTGAATCCAGTGTTCAGATGTCGGTTTCTCTCCTTATCAACTACCACACCTTTTTTTCTCAGGATATGATCTGACTACAGATATCAACATTTCCAGAGAATTTTCTGAACTTTTAGAGTCAAGACTTCAAGAAAAAATCTACTTCAGCCTGGAACTCTCATAATTATCTACAGAATATATCATATTGAATTCTTGACATATTCACTCCTGAAAACGGCATGGTATATTGCAATGCATTGTCGGCCTGCTGAGACAACTTGTTGTCGGACAGTATCATTCTCAAATTTGGCGCCTTGCTATAGACACTTTCTAAATAAGTTTAAAATGTGTTATTCTTAACATATATGGAAAATAATCGACCTCAGAATTTAAATTATTTTTATATTTTTAAATACAATCAGGAAGCATATGTGTTTAAGACGACGTTTAAACCGCTTTGTAAGTATAGTTCCAGTTGGAGCCTTTTTGAGCACTTTGACTAGAATGCCGTAGGGACCAATTGCTTTACTAGAATAAAGATATTTGATAAGTTTAGCAGGATTAGATAGATAAATGTTTATGTTGCTTAGTGTATTTTAAGTCAGAGGAGGGAATATGGGGAGTAGGCGATTCTGATCGCAAAGGGTAGAATTTGCTGCAAAGTTCTTGGCAAATTGTTTTACTTTCTCAAATGCTGATGATATATCTCCGGTGAATTATTTATGGAAATAATAGAGCGCACACTTCTGTTCAGGGCCCTGTTATTTATGTCTATATAATCGCATCAACGTGAACTGCTCCATATTCCTGGGGTATCCTAGACAAACGTTAATGATTTTGTCTCACGGCCTCCCCGAAATATACTTTTGAACTCGTACTAATTGTCCTTCACGAATAATTTAGGGGCGTGGCAATCTACATTACGATATTGATCAAAATTGATCTGCCTGTTCGACCCGTTTTTAATTATGTTATTACACATTATTTATAAAAACACAACATGCTAGTACTAATACATTATTAACTTGCTTCTGTAAATTACATATTTTTATGTCACGTTCTTTGTTTTGATAAAAGTCGATTAAAATTATCTAATGTGAATGCTATATTTTTTACTATTTAAATGTGAATATTTTTTACACTGAAATCGCTACTTATAAAGCTCCGGAGGCCCCTCGAGCATAAGGGTTAATTAGTGTGCATTAGTCAATGTGATTATAGCGTAGTAAACATAAGTAGTTGAAATTTTGTAAATTAGATTACTTAGGAGACGGTTCATCAAGAACATGTGTATGTATTACTTGAGGACAATCAGGATAACATTAATAGGCTTTTACCTGTTTCTCAATATAGCATTTACTGAGATATAAACGACATGGGGATTGTTTTTAAATACCTATATTACTGTTTACATTAATTGAGGATTATATCAGGTAATCAATATATGTTGTTAGTAACCATTTTTTCTCTAACTTATTCTTAAGTATGATATATACATATATATATATATATATATATATATATATATATATATATATATGCGTGTGTGTGTGTGCGTGTGTGTGCGTGTGTGTTTTTGTGTGTGTGTGTGGGTGTGTATTTACAAAGATCATATGATAACGCCACAAAAATAAATAATATTTTGTCACATGATTTGATTTTTTTCAAATTAACTTGACATGATAGAGAGAAACTGATGGCATTTCCTGATATAACAGTGAAAAAATTCCTTAAATCATTTAATCTAGAAAACATATAAAAAGTTTTGTAAAAAAATAATCCAGTGTACGAACACAAGTTTAAATTATGTTAGTGTGAAACTGTATATTTTCTTACAATTTATATCTTTCTACCTTTTTCCACTCCACGCTCGAGCACCGGTATCTTTGCTTTCTATGTATTATTGTCATATCTGTGTTCACACTTGTAAAAATGAACTGATAGGCACGTTAAATATATAAGCAATTCAACAAAAACTATATGATCAGTATGTTACTGATATGATATTTTGAGACAAATTCTTCAAGTTAATGTATGTGCTAATATAAGACATCAGATAGCATTTAACATAACATTTCATGAATTTGCTATGAAGAGTCATGTTGACTGTTATATATCGTCCACGTGCGTGAATTGAGTAATGAGTAAGTCATCGACTATTATTTCTAGCTGTGTTCAATTTGAGTAAAACATAAAACAACAATATTTGAATGATACGTCAATACATTGATAAATTGAGATTCAATAATGCTTTCGGAAATGGAAACAGTGGATGTTAAAACTTTTCTCCATTTGATGAAGATAATTCACGCAGCAGTTCATACTGTAGTGAATATTGTTTGTTTACTTCTAAAAGTATGATTATATTTTTCTTGTTAAACAGCCACTTCAAGGCACTTGTAGAAAGAAGAAATGGTAATATGGAATTAAAATATAATGTAATACATTTAAATAGAACAAAGGCAACACGCTGATCGATGGGGTAGAATTTAAACAGTAATACTAAAATGCAATCGTTTAAAAAAAAACAGGTAATAGTAAGTAATATATATATATATATATATATATAATGAACGTGTCTGTGCGTATGTGTGGCTGTGTGTGTGTCTGTGTACATTTACCTTTGCGATAACTCAGTAAATTTTCAGTCTATAGACTCGACATTTGGTATACAGGGTACTGAGATTTGGGAAAATCGGTGTTATTGGTTTAACACCAGAAATTGGGCTGTTAAGGGGTCAAAGTTAAACGATTTTACATTTGAGAACTCTAGTAAACTCCTCCGACAATTTGGGGTCTACGCACTTAAACTTTTAGATATAGGTTCCTTGGACATTGATCTAACTTAATAACCTAAATTGAGTTCAAAACAATAAATGTTAAGTGTCATAATAGGGGTCAAATTTTAAAAAGAATGACATACATTTTGTTTTGTTTTTTTTGGCTCAGCATACACCTCGAACCACCCAAGCAACAATATACTGTAGCTGGATGTGTTTGATTCAATTATTAAATCATTTCTATCGGAAAGGTTAATAAGAGTAGTGGTTCATAAGCAGAAATCAGAAGCTCATAGTATTAATGTTGGGATTCCTCAGGGGTCATCCTGGGCTAAGCTCTCTTCCTGATCTGCATCAATGATCTTCCAAATAACATCTAAACATCATTCGTTGACATTTATGCTGACAATATTACCATCTATGAAAATACATCAAAGGCCATGAATGACCAACTTCTCTCTTAATCTCTCCTCTTTGAGCTTAAGCACGGGATACAATGGATAAAGCGATGGCTGGTTACTTTTACTGCATCTAAAACCAACCTTCTATCTAAACATCATGAACTCTCATATCCTCATGTTGCATCAATGTAAATGAACAGCTCTCGTCGTGGGGAGGCTTAATGATTTTACAAAATTCTGGATTTGACATTTATTCCCGATCTGAAATGGAAGACATACACGAATCCGTTGAAAAGCTCGCTGGAAAAAAGGGTAGGATAATTCTACCGATCCAGTATATATCTCACTCCTGATGCAATTCTCTACCTATATAACAGCCAGGTAGTCCAATAATGGAGTACTCTGTTATATCTCTTCAAAATAGACTTCGTAGCTTAGATGGAGGTTTCCTTTACTCTTCCCTGCAACCTCTTTCCCACAGAGGAGACGTTGCAAGCCAGTCTCTGCTTTATCGTTACTGTCATGGCAAGTGCTTGTTTGAGCTCCAATATATGGTCATCCCCTCCTAAAATTTTCACGAACAACACTCGTCTAGCCAAAAACACTTTCAATAATTTCTCCCACCTCTTATCTGTGCTTAAACCTAAACGGTGATTCCATGAACAAATATTCTTTCTTAGAACTGCTGACTACAAGTTCATTGTTTTGAAGTCAACGTAAACAACTTCTTGATGAAGAGTCCTCCTAAGTAATCCAATTTACAAAATTTCAACTACTTACAATTACTACGCTATAATTCCATTGAAGTGGCCTCCGAACGTTCGTAATGCGGTGACTCTTGATTAAAAAAAATGTACAAGCTGAAATACCCAAGACTGCTTCATTCTTGTGTCTTATAATAAATTGCTGAATCCCAGAATATATCTCAGTCACAATATATCACGTGTAGAGTAATTAAACTTCAATCATGGAGCATTTAATCAATAGGAAATTGGAAAAACGTTAAGTGTAATTTTTTTTAAAAATTAGTTAGCACTTGGAAATATCTGTGTTTATCTATGTTTTGAGAGCCTCTGTCACCAACTTAACTGCTTGTTCAATGCCTTGGAAATAACAAGGGAATCTGGCAAGTAAAGCCTTTCACCTGTTAAATGTAAACTCTCTAATTTACTGTCAGAAATGTATTGTGTAAGTGGTGGCTCACAGACTCCATTTGCTGACAAATCTATTAAATTTGTCCTGTGTAGAGTTTAAAGTTGATAATTGGTATATTTGTAAGTCTTTTCTTGGCTTGCACCCCTCTTCTGAAACAATATAAAAATAATTTGAAGTCAATCTTTAAATGCATTTTATACTGCTTTCATAAGATTTGGTGCAATTAATGTAATCTTTAAAATGTCACAATAAATTGGTGTAAGTAATTCAACCAACTTTGTATGAAGAAATATTAACTTACCTAACGGTCATAATTCTTGTTATTAACTTTTCTCTTACTTCAAGTTCATAGAAAATAAAATATTTTCTGGCAGTAATGCAACAGCATAATAATGAATGTTTTTAAGTGTATTTTTTAAAATTTCAGTTGTTACTTCTGTATTGTCTGAATCATATTATAAATGTACATTCGTTGGCGGTGAAATTGTATTATTTATTTAATGTCAAACCAACAAATTGAATATACATTTACAATAAAATTGATCAAACTATGCAATTTGGTTGAAAGATTATGTGGATATGTTCCACAAGTCAATAGGCAGATGGGTCTGATGGCCAACGTTAACCATGTAGCCTGGTTCAATGGTCCAATTTTCCAGGATGCAAATCTAGTGTCTACCTTATCTCTATAAATCCCAACTGTATACTCGTAGAGCAGTATTTAGTCACTACTTAGGCTACCCTTTCTTCAAATTCACACTCCAAAGGATTCCCAACGGCGGAACATGCTATTTGTGATAAATTATGACAATCATTCGAACATAATTCACCCAATGAACCACTGAATTTTGTGGGGCTTTTGTGGTGCCATCTAAATGTTTGAACAATACTCTAAATGGTCGTTCCTTCTGGTGCAAGGAGCAACCAATAGTATGAAGATGTTTTTTTGATTTTTTACGTGTAACCAGGTCACCTTCACAGCCTGTGTTCGCATTTGTGGTGTCAACAAGGACAGCCTTAATGGTGCTTAAACATTTGAATTCCTCTAAAACATCAGCCACTTGCTCTGCAAGAACATTTCCAGTTGCTCCACTATCCGGAAGTATTCAGTGAGTCAAATATAGACTCGCATTGGCTGTTTCTTTTGTTATTGAGAGGTGACGTAAAGATGATTTGTTTTTTTTTCACAATTTGAAATCCATTTACAGCCACTGACTCTTTGTAGAGCAGTGTATCTTTATGTCTCCTCCCATCAACACCTATACAAAGAAGATGTTGATGTAGTTTTGATAGGTATATGCGTTTACTTTAGCTTGTGCCCTATCAATTTACATTTATCCGTATAGATATTGTTTATATCTATATTAGGGATAAGAAGGCGCATGCCCCTCAAATCCAAGAGCCGAGCATTGCCAAGCCTGGCTTTAAGATTAGAGGATATATCACCCCTGACTAATTCAAAAGCAAACCTTGGATTTTTTGTAAGGTTATAGGGCACTTTGAGAGGACTATCTGGCTGTATGTAATCTGCTTCATCACGTGGAGAAGATGAGTGACTTAGAGATGTACTTGGAGAAATATGATCTTTAATATAGATGATGCTGATGCTACGGGAGATGTGTTTTGTTGGATTACTCTTTCTCCTTTCCTTTTAATTTTTTATTGCAGTTTTATCTATTGGACCCAGTTGGAATGTGCCTTTGGGCTCTATTTTACTCTGTTGGTCTTTTAAATATTCTAGGTCTTCCATAGGAACGTGAAATATCAGATTAAAATGAAATTTACTAAGATACAGTTTTACATATTAAATTGAAACTATTTTACATGTAAAATAAAATGAAAAAAATGATTTAAATATTTATTTTAACAGTGGAAATGTGTTTTTTTCTCAAAATTTACATTATTTAGCCATTAAGTTATCCCTTTCATAATAAATTCAAAAATAAAAATAGAAAATAACTTACTTTCCGCTTCACAGGACAAGTGCAGATGATGTGCTTGGTCTGGCTATTTTCCTTGTTGCATATGAAATTAATATTGTCACAATTTAAATGGGCAGCTTGCACGAACATGATGAAATATCAAACAATATATCTATTTTTTCCTTCCAGAATTTTGTTTGGGTAGATGTATCCTATGTATTTGCTTTGCCTTCTGAAAGCATAGAATATTCACGTTGACGACAATACTATTTTCATTTAACAAAGGCCAACGATGGTTGACTGTCTACCATATATCTATCACGTCATTTGCTGTTAATTTCGAAATACCATAAAAGATAGGTGGGCATAAGTGTTCATTAAAAATAAATATATTAAATTGTCTAAAGGTTGGTGGCTCTGTTTTATCCAAAGGTGATTGTAAACCTGAAAATTTAATTGCAACTTTTCTTCGAGTGGAAACTCCAGTGTTTGTTCCAGCCATTTTTAAAATTAAAATATCTGTAAAAAGAAACGCACACACACACACATATACATATATATACATATATATATATACATATATATATATACATATATATATATATATATATATATATATATATTATCAGATAACACACGAAAATATTTTTTTAAAATTGGAGATAAATTTCAAAATCTATTTTTAAAAAAATGTTTTACTGGCGAATCATTTAAGTTCAAAAACTAATTCGTAAACCAAACACCAGCCTTTAAAAAAACGCTGAATTTGGAAATATAAGTAAAGGACAATAATTATAAAAAAAAGTTTAAATATAATTTGTTAGATTAAATATTTTAATCGTATGTTTTATTTGTTAAATGAACTATTTTAAAAGTATGACTCACTCAAATAAGACAGATGATGGGGGAAGTTCTGTCATGACTTTGCCTTGCCTATGACCTCACTCAGATTGTTCACGAACCCACCCATGTGCCCGATACACCCGGTCAATATGCAAGCTTATTAGACCCCTTCCTCACAACATCCCCTGAGCTGTGGTCATGTTCCTTTCTATCTCCTCTGTGATCCTCTGTCAACTCCGTTCTACCAATTAAGATAAAAATGAAACGTACCTCTCCACCGTACTGTATATCGATACTCTATGGCTGACTGGGATAGTTTCCGTACATTCATATCTGACCTACCTCTGCATTCCATGTTTAAAAACAATGTGTCCTCTAGAGTATCAGACGTGACCGAATGGTTTATTGTAGGCAAAGATCGATTCATACAATTCAAAAAATTCTAACAAAAACCTAACAGCCAGCCATGGTTCTTCCCTGAATGTGCGACTGCCATCGCGCACAGAAATCAGTTTTTCCATAGCTACCAACGTAATAGATGTACTGAGACAAAAGCTGCTTTCAGGACTGCCAGCAACCACTGTAAAAGAGTAATAAAACATGCAAGAGAGCTATATGCTCAGTCTGTTAAATCCAAAGTTGCTGAGCGGCGGCCTGGTTCCCACCAGTTCTGGCAAATAGCAAACAGGCTCTTGAACAGAAGCATGTGTTCTATCCCAACTATCATCAATGGACCTGAGGTCATCTCGTCAGCGTCAGACAGGGCCAAACTATTTGCCAAGAACTTTGCAGCTCATTCTATCCTATGCGACATTGACCATCAACTCCCTGTATTTCCTCCTATAAGAGAAAACACGCTATGCAACATACAAATATATGTGCGTGAGGCCGCCAAGCTAATCAAGAACCTTGATTCCAGTAAAGCAACTGGCCTGACGGCATTCAAGTTATAGTGCTGAAAAAGCTCCAAGCAGAACTTGCCCCCATACTTACAAAACTTTTTAAGCGTTGCCTTAAGGAGAAGTGCTTTCCAACACCCTGGAAAATCTCAGTAGTATGCACTGTATTTAAGAATTCAGGTTATAAGTCATCTCCCTCTCAGAACAGACCAATAAGTCTCCTGTGTGTCATGAGTAAGTTGTTGGAATCCCTATTATATAAAAAAAGTAGTCACCCACCTCAACAGAAACAACATTCTTAGTGGCATGCAATATGGTTTCCGTTCTGCAATATATACAGCAGATGTGCTAACGGTTATGTTACATAGGATTAGTGAATCTCTTGACAAAGGTTTCCTTTCTAGGGCAATTGCTCTTGACATATAGAAGGCCTTCGATAAGGTATGGCATAAGGGCCTACTTCACAAGATTTCCAGCTACGGTATTACTGGAAATTTCTCTCTGATAGCTTCATAAGAGTAGTGGTTGACAGGCAGAAATCAGAGGCCCACGGTATTAATGGTGGAGTCCCTCAAGGGTCCATCCTGGGCCCAACTCTCTTCCTGATCTACATCAATGATCACCCAAAACACATACAAAAATCATTCGATGACATCTATGCTGATGGCACGACCATATATGGCAACACATCAAAGGCCGTAAATGACAAAGTTCTCTCTAATTCTCTCTCCTCTGATCTTGAGCACGTTGTACAGTTGGGGGAAGATGTGGCTGGTCACTTTTAATGCATCCAAAACCACGCTTCTATCTTTACATCATCAACGCTGTGATCCCCATCTGGCATCAATTGAAATGGATAGCTCTCGTCTTGGGAAGGCCCCATGTCTTGACAAGCATCTGGGTTTGACCTTTACTCCTGATCTGAAATGGAACACGTACATCAAATCTGATGCCAGGGACGCTGGGAAAATGGTGGGATCCTTCTACCGTTCCAGAAGATATATAACTACTGATGCAATTCTCTATTTGTATAAACGCCAAGTATGTCCCAGGATGGAGTATTGCTGCCACATCTGGGCAGGAGCTGCTAAAAAACAGCCTATCCTGCCTTGACAGAGTACAAAATAGACTTCGTGGTTTAGTGGGGATGCCCTTTTCTCTTCGCTGTAAGCTCTTTTCCACAGGAGAGACGTTGCGAGCCTGTCGTGGTTTTATCGGTATTTTCATGGCAGGTGCTCGTCTGAGCTCCAATCCCTCGTTCCCCCCTCGCCAATCTTTCACGAGAAACACCCGTCTGGCTAAAACTACTGTCAATAATTTTCCCCATTCTTTTTCTGTGCCTTAATCCAAACGTAGAGTCCATGAGCAGAGCTTCTGTCTTTGAACTGCGCGCTAGTGGAACTCTCTGCCGCTTGCTTGTTTCCCACCTGACTACAACTTGGACGTCTTTAATCAAGCATAAACAAACTCCTGACAAATCACCCCCTTAAGTAAGACACTCTATCAAAACCCCTAATACTAATGATTACTACAATACTATCTCATTCATTACTGTACACGCAATAACCCTTATCCCTGAGTGGCCTTCGGGCGTTGGTAAGTGGTGACCCCCATGTAAAAAAAAAGTTTAATTTGTTAAATTAATTTGTGTAAATTCGAAGGTTAAAAAATGCAAACAAGGGACTGATAAATACTACCGGTGAAAGTCGGAAAATACTCAATAAATAAAACTTCTTTTACTAAGCCGTCATTTGTATTTTAAACTATATATTTTAATATATTTTTTTTTGGTCATTTTATTTACATTAATATGAAAATAGATAATAAACTTTAAAAATAGATTGTTTAGTAGATTTTATTATTTTACTCAAATTTAATGAAGGGTTTAATTTTATTGATACATATTTCCGGTGTCACCAAAATTACAACTAAGATTGCAAATATTGATGTCTTTAAATTGAATTTCGCCAAAAAAAAAAAAAAAAAAAAAAAAAATTTGGAAAAAAATATTTTGTCAGGTGATTTAGGGTGTTATTTCGCAACTTTCCATTTATTAACCTTTTTACAGTTCCGAAATCGACCTACCTATATATATATATATATATATATATATATATATATATATATATATATATATATATATATATATATATATATATGACAGCCCCTTTAAGAAATTCGTTTCTTATCGTTGAGCACTTTCAGTTGAATTAAAAAGTCGGTCAATTTAGCTCTTATGCGTAGATCATCGTATAACGATTTGATCACTGTCTGCCTGACGTAATGAACATTTAAATTAAAATGTTTAAAATTCAACGCCATTTCACACGGTTAATGGTAGCCGAATGGATACGGCCTCCGCTAATCGAGCCAGAGATGTCTAGTGTCGCGGGGTTCGAATCGTTCGACTGGTAGTAATCGTTATACGCTGCACTCAAGAATCCCGAAAGGATGAAACACTAGTGTCTGTAGGTATTTAATTATTATAGTTAAAAAAATAATTATATATATATATATATATATATATACATATATAAGGTGACCCCCTCCCCCCCAAAAAAAGCTAAATGGAGGGCATCTAGAACATATACTGTAGAACGGAGAAAAAAAAGCCCAAAGTGTGTTGATGTGATGTTTTGAATATAATAAACTAGTTATGACCAAAGATTCATTTCATACTATGGACAAAACACTAAGAGACAAGACCTAATTAGAGTTGGGGCCCGTTTTGGGGGGTTTTCACCCTGTAAATGTATGTATATATATATATATATATATATATATATATATACATGTACATGCATATATATATATATATATATATATATATATATACATACGAGTAAGATACACTATTTTAATTATTATGGACATTGGGGAAGCGATAAGCATGAATAAGACTTTATTTATTTGATGTTAAAGATGTTTCACGGATTTTTTTTTCTTTATGTAAGGAAAAATTGGAACCAATTATACATCGGTTAGATAGCATTTCCTTCAATTACTTTCGAGTATTAAATATAAAAAAAATCTATGTCTCTTATTTTTCTCGCTTATCTTTTTTATGCTTTTTTTATATTATCTTCCGTCAAACGTTTGAATAGCAGCTGTTATCGAAAGGGATAATTCTTGATAAATTGTTTGTTGTAGGCTATTAAGCCTGTACGCCTCACTTTCCCTTTTACATTGTGCGACTAACGAGGAAAGATCTAGTGTCATTGAAAGCGGCTCGTAGTTCTTGAACAATTTAATTAGCTTACTTGCTCAAAGGGGCAGATGAATTACACTAAGACAGAAAGAGACGTGTTATTCGATCGTTGATTATATTCCACGTCCATCTTATTGCCAAATAAACTTCGTTAAACTGCTATGATCGCAGTACATAATGTTATCTATGCGAGGGAAATATCGTCCATTATTTTATTTTTCGAAACTGCCATCACATCTAAGTAAATACTAATTTACATATATTCCGTTATACAATATGTACATTGTTTTATACTCTTCTATATTTTCTTGACTGTGAGGCGGTTATCCTTTTCGTTTATTAGCGATTCATTGTCATTTCCATGTTACATCTTTTATGGTCTTATAATTCACAACAATTTTGAGTACTGATGACAAAATGCATCGATCTATAAGGCAGTGAATTGGGTTTTGTTATATTTTAACTACAAACTTAAAATATTAGACTGCTTGAAGACGACAAGGATACCTTTGAAACGAGCGACATTTTATACACGATAATTCATTTTCTACATATTCACCACTATTATTAATCCACTCTTGTCAACATATTTTTATGCTTCAGTTGTAAATGTCCGGAGAGTACATATGTCCCTAAACCTTTGTTGCTACTTTTAGCCCATCTCTTCATGATGCTGACATTACCTGTATCAGCTACTAAAACGTAAACAGGCGCCGGTAAATATTGATCTGCCCAACATTCATTGTATTGAGTAATAAAATAACGTATCATTGCTCAGACCGCAAGTTCATAAAATTAATTAGCTTCATGCTGAGAATATTTGCAACAGAGAGATAATATTTTAAGCACATGAATGCATAAGGGTAGTCATCATAACAATCCAATTTTGCAAACGCTTCTCATCAAATCTGGCAAAATGAAAAACTACTTGACATTACTTTTTAAACGGCCTTCGTGCGTTTTCAATTTAGTGCGATGGTCTGCTTTAGATCGTTTTTCCCTTAAATGGTATCTAACATATCAAAAGCATAATACGCTTATATATAATGTGTGTTAATGCATTTTATAATTACCTTTCACTAAATCTAAAAATTAAGTTATCGTAACTAGTCTAGCAAAAAATTATAACATATATGCTTATGTGCTTTTACATTTAAATTATAAATTTTACAGTTTTTTTATAAAAAACATTTTTATTCAATATGCATAGAAAAATATATATTACTCTAGTTAACCGTTAACCGCATTGTTTAGTTCCGATTTTGATATTTAATTATATATTTCCTGATTTAATTTCAAGAGAACATAGTCATTGTGCCCGAGAGTATTGTTATTTCACTGGTGCATTCAATGAAAACTTCGGAAAATAAAAATTGAACCGTAATCTGCTTTCCTTGAATGGTGTTCTTGTAACAATTATAATCTATATAATCATACTATTATTTTATTGCAGTCAGAGTAATTTTAGTTTCTTTCAGAAATGTGAAAATTTGCAAAAAATGAACAAATCATATTTTATTATATTTCGTGATAGTGGAATGTGGGAGAAAAAAAGGAGCATCCATTGTTTCAATCGGATAAGTATTTCGTTGTATTACATTGAATAAAATGCGCCCAACTATGTATGTGTGGACGTTATGAGTAGATATTCTGACGGTAGTTCGAAGGGTTGCACCTCTGAAAAACTAGTTTAATTTAAAACAAATACTTCTATGTGTTTATATAGAAACATTGGAAATGGAAGCATTCTTACGAGGAACACGCTTGATTTCCCAACACTTTCTATATTGTGAAACCGATTAGCTGATAGATGTCTAGGTTTTCTAAACTATAATACGAGATGATAAAGGTTGTAATTGAATTAATTTATGGTATGGATAATTTCTTTTGAATTATAATCTCAATATTTTAGCCAAATAGAATCAACGAAAATAAGACCTCTAATTACGAGTGAATTATTTGAATTTGGGCAAGACTGGTGTAAGCAATTTGCGTATAATTTCTGTTATTATTAATCATACTTAGCGCGAGCAATATGTTTTACTGTAAAATACAAGATATTGAGGGGATAGATAGTTAGAAAACACCCATAAAATAGTTACATACAACTTTTACTTCATAAAATGATTATCTGATATGCCATTTTATTGCCGATAACATTAACATAATAAGCTTACTCCATATCCAAAAATGTAAGTATATATATATTATTCATAACATTCGGAAATACTTGTAGCGTCATTAACACATCTATAGCTACATTTACACACACGCGCGCACACACACATATATAGGTAAATATATAGATAAGCCTACAAGTAAACACACTACCCAATATGAAGAGAGTACACGTATATATCAATATATTTCTCTCTCTCTCTCTCTCTCTATATATATATATATATATATATATATATATATATAAATTGGATTGAACGCACTGTTGAATGAAAGGGTTGTTGGAAAAGTGACATATACATATATATATATATACACACACGCAAACACATGTATACACATATATATATATATATATAATATGCATCCATGTATGTATATATATATATATATATATATATATATATATATATATATATATACATATATGTGTGTACGCGTTATTTAGAATACACGCGTACCTAGATGAACGCACTATATTCTCCTTATCCACTTACATCAAAAAGACTTGAATCCATCTTACTTTTTCCTTGAAACGTTTTTAATGATGTCTTCTTACTTCCGCCTTTTTCCTCTGATGATATTAACGTCATTTTCTTTATTGATCTTTTATCGATGATGTCATCGTTATGTTTATTTACTTGTTCTTTCGTCGATGTGCTCTTCTGTCATTCCATTTTCATCTGTTCTTTTTCAGATATGAGTTGAAATACTTACGTATTGCTTTTGTTCTGTTCTGTGTCCACATATTGAATAACGTCTTGCTTAGTCATTTACATCTTGATGTTTACGTTTATGTCAACAGTGATAAGCATTGTTTTTTTTTTAGCTTCGTGATTTTAATGTGGTCATAACTAAGTGAATCAGGAACTGTCATCCAACTGCAACCTGGAATAAATACAATAAATGATAAACACATAAGCAAGACTTTCAAACGAAAATGCAATAATGTCATTGATCTTGTCTAATCTAACCAGTTAAAATTGACGACACATACGCCTACAAATTATTTAGTTCAATTATTAAGTATGCTAAGCAAATGTAAAGTATTTTTAGTTTACCTATTTATATTATTTTGTTACTGCTAAAATCGGCCATGCTACCAGAAGTAAGCCATTCACACACTACCCAATACATTCCAACCAATTTTTAAAAAAATTCTTAGCGTACCTGACACTGCTATTGTGTCTATATCTCTTGCACTTGCTGGAATGATTATATAGATTTTAAGCCTGTTTTAGATGTGTCTCATAGCTCTTATCTTACTAAACCGGAAGAGGCATTCCATAGACTCCAGTTCCGTTTCGTATCTTACACAAGGGTTTTTTTTTTAACATTCATCATTGTAGATACTAACTTCTACTAAGGATGCCACTTACTGCTTCTATTTTCCAAATACGTGTATGTATAATGTGCATACACTTAATGGATAGTGCATTTATTTATATTTAATTTTTCCCAGGTGTTTCTACTACATTCACTATTACACTTTTACAAATGGTTCACTGAAATATGTACACTCACCCTATTGACGCATTGTATAGTAGCCATCCCTAAGCAGAGCTGTACAGCTGGAAGTGGGGTGGGTCAAACCACACATTGCTGTGTGAGTGAATCGTATGTGGTCATTACTGAGACCACTATACTTTTTAGAAGCTTAATCCTTAAACTTTGATATTAAGAAGCCATTTCATGCCATTTGTAATACATGCAAACAATGTTATGGAAAATCAGTAAGTCTTCCCTGATGCCAAAACTATTCTCTCCTGCACTTCACTACCTTTTTTTACTTGCACGTTACTACTTTTTTTCTCGTGAATGCACTAGAAAAGGTGTGTTAATAACTGATGTCAACAATTATGCTGTTTAAGAAGTTGTATATCGCAGTTTGAAAGCAGATGCATATGCATTAATAAGGGAGCTATATTTCACAAGTTTTGTACACAAGAGATGGATCAGCTTTAAAGGGTGTTGCCGCTATCCATCTCGGTAGTCGGTAGAGTAACATCTCAATGCGTTACAACTGTAATAACCACGTCGTTTTTTTTTTGTTTTTTGCTGTACAAATTACGAAAATTAATAAAACGCACTAGAGTAATCTATCTAAAACGATAAATACGGAAATTATGCTCATATTATAATCAATTATGAAAAAACTATTAGAAAATGTTTTGAAAAAAAAATGAAAATCCAATGTACTTCCAAATAATTACATCATTAATTTCGCATTTGCCATCATATTTTTATATTTACCACTTAGCAATATATATTTCCTGTAGAACTCGGTAGTAAGACTGTGAATCTTAACTAATATTTTTCTGACATATTCTCCACATCTGTTTCCTAAGGCGTACCAAATAACTCAAACAGTCTTCTATATTTTCGGAACTAAGCAAAACGAGTAGAAAACTCGCGTCAGATTCATAATAGAACTCACCAAGATATCTGGAATTCTATTTCTCTTGTTATTTTGGAGACATAGGAAAAAAGTAGCTTTTTTTAGCTGTGATTCTCACAGTCGAGGCTTTATCTCAAAAGTAGTAATTTAATTAAACGTTTCAAATACAAACTTTTTTTATCCTTGAAGCTCAAGATGCACAGTGTTCACGTAAGTAGTAACGTCCACTAAAATCTTACTTAACCCCTCATTGTGGACATTGAGATTAATCTGTAAGGTCGCTATACTCTGCGTCGATTTGTTTCAACATTCTTAAACTTATGGTTGTTTAGTCCTCTGGAGAATATAAAATTTACGGTTCTCACAAGCACTGCCATGATGTACTTAAAATGCAGCGAGTTCTCACACCAAACTTCTTGATGCTGTGAGATTTAGCAATATCGTTTTTATGTAATGCACCTATTCTCGCCAACCCTTGCTGGTAATCCATCTGTGACTACCCGAGAAAGCTTTCATTAATCAATATTCATTTTGGTAATTCATTTCATTATACTTTGCGAAATATCTGATCAAGCGTAAGTGTATTTCATAGGAATCAATATCACAAATTCTAACAAAATACCTAATGTTTGTTTTACACTCCTACAAGTGCTGACAATATGCAAGTATCCTTCATATCTGTGGTTTTGTCAATAGCAATGGAATAAAGCTCCAGATTATGTAAAAAACCTGCAAACCCACTTCTGACATTTGCTGCAAGCTTTTCGGTGCGCCTTGTTACTATTTTTGCAAACAAGCTGATAGCAGAAAATAATTTCTTTTTTCTGGGCAAACAATATTTGCTACATT
>NC_136492.1:116357018-116457018 GCF_053919585.1 Euprymna scolopes | reverse complement strand
ACACATATATACACACGCATATATATATATATATATATATATATATATATATATATATATATAACATTAGCCGAAATACTTTTGTTAAACAGGTACGTTTAACCTTTAAAAGTACATCCCTAACATGAAAATAGTTTTAAAAAATCTCATAGTAACATTGTGCATCTTCCTTCTATTATTTTACCCTCTTTTTTTCAATCCTCGTATTCAGCAGTATCATAATCATTGTTGTAGCCATCATCATCATCATCATTAACTGTATATGGCTACCATTATTCCATTTGTTGTACAAGCATTTATATCTACCATAACCAAAATAGACGTTTCGGATGTGATCATTGAACTTTTTTTTCACTTCCGAAACGCTATATTCGAATATCGACATTCGTAAGGTCTTCTTTGGTCCTACTTATAAAGTGTCTAGAGTATCTTACTGCCCATTTGTTTATAACTTTAATTAGGTTTTTACTACGTAGTTTTGTTTCAAGGAATTTTCTTGCAATTCTGAAGAATCCTTTT
The DNA here is from genome assembly GCF_053919585.1 of Euprymna scolopes. Taxonomy (NCBI): domain Eukaryota; kingdom Metazoa; phylum Mollusca; class Cephalopoda; order Sepiida; family Sepiolidae; genus Euprymna; species Euprymna scolopes. The sequence continues at coordinate 116,456,499 of NC_136492.1, read as the reverse complement.
CGAATTTTCTTATTCATTTCTGCTGGTATGATTGTGTCTGTTCAATAACTCTTAGGTATTTGTGGCGTCCATATTCATCAAGTGCGCTCATCTTGGTATAGTTGAATAGTATTATACCTTCTGTTGTATATAGTGTTCTCCTCTTAATAAACACTAGTGCGATTTTTTCATACTAGATTCCATTCGGATATCCTGGCTGAAAGATCTGGTTTGGTTTAATATCGCCTCTACTTCTGTTTTATTTTTCACTGCACCTATGTATAACAAATGGTTCATTTTATTTCTCAGCAGAATTAATGTCTTTGTATCCGGGTTTACATTTTCTGAGGATAGTGTTCAAAGGCATAATTTAAACATAGTTATACATTTTTTTTAACCGGAATGCTCCTAGCGGCCTTTATATCTGTTGTTTCTCTTGTGTCCAAAACCAAGAAGCACCATACTCATTTAGTAATGAATAATAAGCTAAAGGCAGACACTGGCAGTTTTCAGACGCTGCAATAGAAATCGAAACACATGGTCCAGAGCCCTTTAAATCGTTTAATGTCACCAACTTTAAACGGTAAGCAAATTTATACTAAAGGTTGTTTTTAGAGTAATGTATCGATAAAAACATAGGACTCTAAGACTCAATGTTAAATTCGTTAGTAAGATACTTACTCATTCCGTAGCTATTACTTTCATGTTTAAGTGAACTTCTTCTAAAAAACATTTTCTGTTTACTTCATATCATGAGAAAATAAATTTAAAAAAAAAATGATTTTGAATCTAAATTAAGGCTATTTCTTTCCCAATTTGATTTTAATTCCGATATCCAATTAATCGTCCACCACTAATATATATATATATATATATATATATATATATATATATATATATATATATATATATACTTCATTTACTCACATAAAATTAATATACAAAAGTATAAATTTATGCGTAAACTTTAAGTATTTACTTAAAAAGTGGTCAATACGTAGTTAGAGCTAGTTAGTAATTTACAAAATATATATGGCGACTAAGCTACACTGAATATTCCGCGTTTCATCCACACTAGGATTCTTCAGGCTTATGCGCATAAGCCTGAAGAATCCTAGAGTTGATGAAACGCGGAATATTCAGTGTAGCTTAATCGCCATATATATTTTATAAATTACTATATATATATATATATATATATATATATATATATATATATATATATATATGTATATATTTTTTGTATTTACGCAGCATGTTTTTTCCTAAAGTGTGTTTTTTAACACACAGAAAATGCGTTTGCCTGCGTTTAGATTTATCGCGATGTTTGTGAAATTCAATCGTCTCTATTCTGTGTCGAATTTTCATATTTAGAAATTTATGTTGTGTTTTATAACTGCTGAATTCGTGGAACTGCAGAGCAATACACTTTAATGATGATACGAGGTATGTGGGGCGTTATAACGTCTAAATTACGAGATCAAATCAAAAATTTCAAAAAACTTTTTCTGATTTTTTAGATGATTAGTTATTCGTATTGTTTGGATTTATCGGATTACTGCTCTCATTTTAAGTGTTATTTTCACGTTTCAGTCGATGTAACCACCGACCTTCTTCAGGTGTATATTGTTGGACTCGAGGATTATTTTTCTCGAACTCGGGAATTTGGACGGAATTTCAAGCGGAACCCTATATTTACTTCACGGGGGTAGCATGATTTTGTTCCGTAAGCCATGACAGGATAGAAGGCCTGAGTAATTCAAATTAATTAAGTATTTTTCGATCGCCCACGTTTAAGATTTAACGCTAGCTGCCTATATACCGATGGCATAAACTCCTGATCAGCAGATCTAGGAAGGATAATTTGTTAAGTGCTTTTTTATCGCAAACTGTATAGTTGGACAGATCAGATCCACGTGGTCTAGTAATGTTTGAACATCTTCATGATAGATTATTCTTTACAGGCATTGCCCAATCCAGAGAACAATATTCATCCCATAACCAGGTTTTCTTCCTGCCGATATATATCAGATCCCATCATGAAATATGTAGTTTCTACACAGGTCAACATCTCAATTATATAGTCAATGTGAGCGCAAGTCCGTTCCTTCAGTGGGGTATCAGTAGTTAACTGAACCCATACCACTGGTTGAGTCTCATGAGTGGGTATCTTCCTGAAAAGACTCACTGCACATAGACTCACCATCTAGTTGGAATGAATGTGAGCATTCTTTATTATTTCCATGAAGTTAGCTGAATCCTTGAAGAATGATTGAGATTTTCCGATGATTGGGTGATATTATCTACAAGAAATATGCTTAATGGATGGCTTAGCTGCCCTTTTTATTTGGAGACTGAACAGAAACATCGATCATCGACATATGAAAACGAGTTATGGCAACTGATAGAGTACGTTGTAGTATTTTAACTTTTAGTCGAAAAATTGTATCAATAGTGTCATAAAATATGCTTAAATATGATATTTTAATTCGTTTATATCTCGTATATATTATTATAGAGTCTAAATTATTATTATATATTATATTATTATTGTAGAGTCTTAATTCTAAAAGTACAAATAAAATTGGTGCCATCAGATAGAATGCAAACCGAGATAAAAACTGTATCATTCATAGTTAGTGACGTTACCATTGTATTAACGTTACTCGCATACGAAATAACTGTAAATATACGAAAATGAATGTAGAAGCCGAGTTACTGTGAATGTTACTAGATTGAAACAATACTAACTTGAAGTTACATGAATCATCTCGAGTACAATTACAAACCTGGATTAATTTCGGATGTGATATCACGTTATCATTGTGAAACATACAGTGGTAATTTAAAAACATATTTAGTATTTTTTTTACATCAATTTTTTTTCTGAAAAGATAAAGATATTGGTTATGTAGCAAGCATAAATTGAAGCTAAAGTGATCATAATATATTAGCAATTTAAATTTAGTGTTATTACTTATAATCAAGCTGCGAACATATACCTATTATATAGTATAACAATGTCATTTGTAATGTATAAAAATCATTTTGAGAATGCAACCTAATCGCTGCCTAACATCTGCTTTTATATACGTTTTGCTTTTTGTGTTGCGTGCATGTAAATTGAGTCAAAGGCGAATAAATAGGCAATAATTCGGTTCTACATGTTTGAACCCAATTACTGATCATGCTAATCGATGGTCATCATGTATAAACATAGATTGTAAAATCTAATGCAGGATAAATTATGAAAAAACATCTAAAATGAAGTACATGTCATTGTTTGATAATACACATAATATGCATGCCAAAAAACAAACAGAAACAAACAGAAGCTTTACTCAATCAATAATTTCTACTTCTGATGACCTATAAAATAATGTTAACACCGCCATTTCACATAATCTTGCGGTGTTTTAATGCATCATTGTGCGAATTACGCTCATCATAAACTTATCTGACAGAAAGCACCACCTGTTTTTGACGTCAGGTTTGGGTGAAGGATATGCGAGAGTATTCGCGAATGCAATCAGTGAATTTCTAGGCACGTATCGCAGACAACAGGTGGGCAATCAGATTGACAGAGATTTCTATCATGCTAGAAACCCCACAAATTTATGTGGTGCGATAGGCCGCTACATAGTAGAGAATAATCCAGTGCAACTTAATTTAGTAATGCAAGTATAATTAAAAGGTTACGATCTTAAATGATCTGTGTTTTGTTATCACGAATCGTTTGAGCTTTAATTAGAATTCAATTTAAGTTCAAATAATGTCCTCATTATGAAACTACCTAAAGTCACTTTCACAAACTCAACAGTAAAGATTTTGATCTGAACATTTACGAATATATTGTGACGAATGATGGTAATCGACTGGTGTAGGGTCTACACATCTTTAAAAATCGCATCACTTTTTTATGTAAAGAGTGGAGATTTATTTTTAAATGAGCAATATCCATTTTATATAAGAACTAACGATAGTATGTTTACATAATTGTGGAAAATTGACTTACGTATACACACGCCATATGTAATTCTGTTTCAATGGTTATTCCTGAAAAAAATATTCAGACGTAGTACATATTAAGTTAAATATATTAAATACATAATAAATGAAGTAGAGGTTTCAAGTTTAATTACCAGTAAAGTTAAAATGTCCCACCCTCCCAGAGACAGAAGTCCTCATCTTGTCACACATAAATATTAAACAAGTTTAACAACTTTTTCTATTAATTCACATACATTTCTTTGTTGTGTAAGGGTTTTATTCAATAACCTAAATATATTTAACTCATCATTGTTTTGGGAACACATAATAAAGGTTATACAGGGATGCCGATAAAAAAAGTGATAGAAAATTGTAGTAAAGAAAAAAAAAACAGTGAAATAATTATGTCGAATATGACACCAATGTATGGTTTTGGTTTTACGAGAAATAAATTGTAACCCTCCATGATAAGCAAAGTACATCATTCATAACAAATTGTCTTAATTGTTTCAATGTTTACTTTATATCTTGTTATTAAGAAAAGAAACAATGAGAACAAATCATACATGCAACTGGGAACCAGTTGTGAATGTATATTCCCATGACACCGTCTCTTTCCGGGTATTTCGGTTCAACCTGCTTAGGGTGAATGTAGGGGCATATCATTGGTTTGAAAATTTAAATAATTACAAAAATGAAATACTTGTCGGAATTAATCAGCTTTTTGAAACATGTAAAATGTAAAATACAAAACTCCTTATTTATATTGTTTAGAAAAGATCGTATATTAACGCATTACAGCCTAGGAGAAATTACTTTTACGAAACTACTTTCGGACAAAACGAGAAGCAACTTAATGCAACAGGATCACAAAACATGATATACCAAAAAATACGCGATGTCTATTGAAAAGGTCAATGTAAGACAAAATGGTCAGCAGTAAAGCAGAATCATAACCCTGAAATACTTGGAATAATAATTATACCACAACTATATAGTAGGCAGAAAATGGGGGATTTAGAGTGAGCATTTGTAAAAAGGTTGTTTTGATTGAATTGGTGAAATTCTGGTGGGCATTTTCATAATCGAGCACAAATAACATAGGGTCTTCAGGCTTTAAATGTGGTTGAGAGTATAATGACATCATAAACATGGAAAGGGAAATTTTTAAACCATCGAATGTGACTTCTGTCTGCAAAGGAAAATTTGACGCAAGTTGGTTGTTAGGTCTAATATGAAGTTCGAAGCATCCGCCGAGCAAGAAAACTTCCTCTTCTTCACAATGCAGACAACCTTAATTATTGAGTTCTCATTTTTTTTCCACACTATCATAAAGTTTCTATAAATCTCAAGTTCTTTATTTCTGTAACTCAATTTCCGAAATCCTTGTACGCGCTGAGACATGTTCACCCTTTCAATTATCTCTACCTGCGATATATTTTTTCTAATTGTAGTGTACTAAAACTTGAAAAGTCTGCGAACAACATGCTACCTTTAAAAAACGGCAGCTGAACAAATAGAAGAGAAACGTTGCTATCAAGATGCTGCGTAAGAACATGCGCTTGAATTGCTTCTTTGAACAAGTCAATCGTCTCATTCATGTCAGGAGAAAATATATAACTCCATGGGACAACTCTGACATGGTGCTTTGTGGCATTATAGTCTAACTTTTTGAGGTATGTTTTCATTTTCACAAATGATGTTTCAACCTGCCGTCTAGAGCGTAGGGCGATGTTCACCAGCATACACTTTGAGGTGGGGCAAAACTGTGGTCAAAAACATATCATAATTTAGGCTTATTGATTCTGCCCACCGGATACAAATCCAGAATGTAACCGTCTTTGTCAAAGAATGAGATGTGGAAAAAAAAATCTGTGATATAATCTACTGCACATGTGGTTCTAGAGTAAGCAAGCCTTTTACCGTGATAGGCTTTAATATCACAAAATACATTTACGTGGACGTTAATATTAAAACAGTACAGGATCTAGTACATTAGCGTCCAGTTCGGTATCAGTAGGGGAAATATAATTATTTGAAGCTATGTTGCAAGTTTAGCTTAGAACACATAAAAGTCTTGCGGACTAGTTCTAAATAGGTTTATATAGTCAAGGGAAAAGTGTCATGAATACATATTCCATGTCCCTGCATGCATCTGTCTGAGTCGTGAAGGTAATGGTTGACATAACCAGAAAATTTACATAAATGTGATGAAGGAGTATATGTTAGTTTAACTTTGGAAAAGCTGTCCGGGAATGGCGCAATGTAATCGCGTAGGAGTAATTTTACAATCAAGCACTCCCTAGATATTTCGTTTAAAAGAATAATTAGACGCGTGTAGGCGATGGGGGGCCCTCTTGCACGAGCTGTCTCTGCTGAGTGCCTCTAATCTAACCTCAGCGACTGACTAATAAGTAAAAAATAAATATTAAAATCGGCTGATAGGCGGAGGCTTCCTACTCCTTAAGGATTGTAGGTTTGCAAACAATCAAATTGTTTCAGTCACCAGCTGTTGTAAAGTCCTAGATTAAGATTCTCGAGTCTGTCTCGTTCATAAACGTATGTGGTAAATATCACAGGATTTACATAATTGTTTTCCACATCATAGATGCATGATCTTTTTTTTTTTACATGAAGGGCAACACTTATCAAGGCCCAGAATCAATTCGGGGATAAGGGTTATTTTGTGTACAGTAAGCAATGGGACAGTGTTGCAGTATTCATTAGTATTGGAGATTTGATAAAGTGTCATTACTTAGATCTGAGGAATATAAGAGGTTTATCACTACAGAAATGCGTAGTACTGCGCATTGGAGGAAGATACAAGTACTATTGCACTTCTTACATGGTTAATTTCTATTAAGTTAGTACATAGAATAATAAGTGTCTACTAAAACAGTTACACTCCTTAAATATAATATAAAACTAAGATTGAAAGAGGTTTCTCTCTCGGTATGTGTCACAATAGAAGAATGGGATATAAACATTAGAATTGTATGTATTAGATTAAAAAAATGAATGTAATATGGTTAAAAGATTGTTGATAAATATTAGAAAGAACAAGAATAGGACAACTAGGTAAAGTATGAATCAAAATAATATTAGAATTTTAAATTTAGTTTTCACTCCTCCCTAAAAAAGAAAACAGCAACACTGCATATTCCAACCCACATAAAGCTGAAAAGGATACAATGAATATCTATTTAATAATATTATAGCTTTATAAACCTACTTTAAAATATCTAATTAAATAAATTGAACTCTTAATTAATCAATATTTAGTTACCCTACTACTAAATTCATACAATTACACTTTATAGCCCAGTAAAATTCTGTCAAGATCACTCGTGTATACGCGAATATATGCGAGTAATGTTAAATCACTTATGTTACAACTGTTTTTAATGCGGATTATGCACGTCGAATACACTTCTTCCTTTCCAATAACTAAGCGCAATCAAGAAGAATAGAATGCGGTTGCGGTAACCCCAAACATTCGTCCTATTAAGAAGGTATCGCAAAAGCCATACTGCGGGACTAAACAGGAGACAATATGGGTAGATCCTCTTCTGGGACATCGGAATAACAGATGCAGCGATGTGAAAATGGATTTCAAAACCCGATGTCTTGTCCCCAAGCATCTGGTAATCAGCTGAAATAACTCGCATATCCCAAGCATGGGGTCTGGTTTTTGGCTACTAGCGCTGTTTGCAATTCTCCCGGACGCTGATCGTCCAATTCATTGGGCCCAGCTGGTGATCAATTTCAGCGTTCTAGTTACCCAAACTGCTCAGCGAGAAACTATGAGTTTTTGCTCCCAAGTACGAACCATTCATAGGGATAACAATTTTGCCATTTAAACAGGTTTATTATCTGATTATATCATAAGAATAATAGAAAAATTGCTTCAGAAATTAAACCTCTGAGAAAATCACCGTAGAATACAATTAATTAATTAATACAAAGACATATGTATATACATATGGGGTGTACATATAAATAAATATATACATATAATCTTGGTTAAAATTTTCTATGTCTATCTTCTCGGTCTCTCTTGATCTATCTCTCTCCCTCGATCTCTCACTCGCCCTCTCTGTCTCTATATCTTTATATATATATATATATATATATATATATATATATATATATATATATAGAGAGAGAGAGAGAGAGAGAGATAGAGAGAGTGAGAGAGGGAAATAGAGAGCACAGAAGCCGCCAAATAACATAATTGTAAGAAGACGTTACTGTGGTTTGGGCGGTGGGGTTTCGATCCTGATTTGGAGTAGTTGCCTGTCTAGGTACATTGATGAGCTGTGATACAGCGAAACAGTAATGTATATATATATATATATATATATATATATATATATATATATATATACATGTATATATGTGTGTGTGTCGTTATTCAAATTTTAATGTGTATCTAAGAAATTAAATAGACTTACATATTGGGAGAACTTAAATTCACATGTACACTTTGTGTTTAAATAAATATTTTACTAAATTTATGTGAAACAGCAAATGTGCAAAAACGTGTACAATTGAGTGATAACAAATTTTAAGAAAAATCTAAGAACTCGTTGGTTAATATAAACATTTCAAATACAACAGTGTTCTGGTAGTATCCAATAGATTATTAAAAAAGAAAACTTTTTTTTTTTAATTTGCCATAAAATAAAAATATTCACCAAAGAATCATCTCCAACAGGACACTTAACAAACATAAAGAAACATGCATAAAGCCTACTGACACTGCCAAGTCTGCTGCCAAGAAAGTGGGTTCCTCCCACCTGGCTAGAAAACTTCTTACACCTGTTGAAACTATTTGCACAAGACATCAAGGGGCTACTGTAAATTAGGGTATAGATTTAAGTAGAGAATTGCACAGCAAGATTACTGTTTACATTACATTTAAATTTCTACACACTGGTACAGTCGAGGAAAACATGGAGTAGAAAAGGAATTCCAAATGCAAGTAGTTTGAAGAAAGAAATTATTAGAGAAGAAAGTTTGGAAGCATTTGAGGACATTTAAAATTAAAAGCTGAGATTTTGCTGCTTCTTAGGTTTATCAGGGATATTTACGTTAATTTGACAAAAGTACAGCTAGTTCATTGGAGCACATTCTGTTGAAATACTTTTTCTTCATCTGAAATTGATGTATACATCAAATCTGTGGCCTGAATATAAACCAATTATACGGACCGCCCAATACGGTGTATTAGACGTCAACCATTCGCATCCCTTAACCGTCCTGTTTGAACGTAGCAGGGTCACATAATTTTCTGTTTCTTTTCAAAATAGTCGGGTTTTTCAGAAATGATGCATTCGGGCGTTAAAAGTGAAATCCATCATATTTAGAACACCCCTACTATATATATATATATATATATATATATATATATATATATATATATATGTGTGTGTGTGTGTGTGTGTGTGTGTGTGTGCGTGTGTGTATATATGTATGTATATATATAATAAATGTATACAATATATATATATTATATATATATATGTGGGTATACACACACACACACACACACACACACACACACACATATATATATATATATATATATATATATATATATATATATGATGGCATGTACAGGGGGACAATAAATTGGTGCGTTTAAGCAAAAACAGAACATATTTATTTTTAAAAAAACTGGTTAAAATAATTTAGGTATACTGATTATGTAGTATAGCTTATATTTATACAATGTAGCTGCATTCAGCCTCAATAACTGTTCCAATACAGGTCGGTAATGGGGAGCACGCCTTTTCTAGAAGCTTCGGAGGAGGCTGGCGAATGCTCGGCTGATGGCGGCAATCAAACGGGCGTAAGTATTGTGCGAGGTAATTTCGTGATTTTCTCGACCTATGAGCAAATGAGTTAGTCCAGCGGGTTAAGTACAACAGAGAATGGGACAGTGAGAGATGTTATACAGTTATGAATGTCTCTGGATTATGGCTAGGTGCCTATCCTGTTGCCACACCGAGGATCTACCAGCGGTCAGCTAATTGCAGCAGAGTGTCACTATACTCTTGCACACATCCAGGTACACTTTAGTGTTGACCGTCAAGTCAACTTCCTAGATGGGAGGTGACATGATGTGGCCTTAACTGGAAACCACACCAACGACCATAACCATGGCCCAAAAGTTTGTTTTCATAACCCTGGCATGTCCGTGTTATTACTGGCAATGCCACGATGCACTTTGCGTATGCTAGCTATGGTCCATTTGCCATTATTGCATCGGTTGGGAGCATGATTAGTAGAGCGACGCATCTCAGATTTCGTTGGGTTAACATTGTATCACTTTTCGAAATGCTAGAAGGCTCTATGTACACAACCGGAGAACAAGTAGATGGTCTGCAATAAAATAAATAACCCTGCATTCATCAAACGGAAATGTACGCATGCCTTTTTTAGGGCGTTATTTTTTCGTTCCGTCAAGCGTTTATATATATATATATATATATATATATATATATATATATATATATATATATAATGTGTATATTCTGACGTAAATGCATCTCCCCCACTGTATATTTCGCTATTAAATTAGGTTCTCTGTTTGTTTTTGGGTAAATAAACTAGCAACTAGAGCACTGTAAAAGCAATGTACAAATGTTTACTTATGACCATTTGATGACTTAGTTTACGAGTACTGATATGTGGTGCAGTAGTTTAAACTGTTGTCTATCAACGAGATGTTTGAATGTAAAATCCACGGCTAGGGAAAGGTGCTCATTTAGCCACACAGATGAGTTGCGATACAACGAAATACTTCGACCTTTTTTCGCCGTGATATTCATAATAATTTATAATTTTAAAATATTCATATATTACATTCTTGATCAAATTGTTTGTGAGATGGATATATTTACTGAGGACACCAAGCTTGATATCAGACGGGGGGGGGGAACAGGCACACGTATCCAAGGCCAGAGGGAAGACGCTAGCGGAATAGCTCGCTCTAGTCTTTAGTGGAATGCGGGCAATAATTGATGGTAACGTCCAATGAAATCAAGGCAAACCTTTTGTCCTTTAATAATTACAAGTAACCTGCTCAACCACTATAAACTGTTATTAATGGCACAATCTTTGAAAGTACTTTGTGTAAACTCCTCGAATAAACATTCATAACGAACATAAGTCAGAATGGATACATCGAGGGCATTGACAAGCTGCTGCAAAGAGGATAGCACTTCTCTACCGTGATAGAGACTTACTTACGCCTGAGAATAACCTGTACATCTAAAATGCTACCATTTGCCTATGTATAGAGCACTGTTGCCACATTTCGGCTATTGCATCTGCTACTAGACTCTCCCTCTAAGACAAGGTTCAAAAGAGAGTCAGCAACAACCTGCTAGGCTTCATCTTTTCTCCCATTAACTCAATGTTGCATCTCTCTTCTTGTATTTCGATTACTTTCAATATAGCTGTTTCGAAGCACTATAAGCCCCTGTACTCTCTTGACGCAACATCACACGAAGATCCCAAAAAATAGCTAATTCCAATTACAACACAGAAGAAATCTTCAGAGTCTTGCAACCATTCTGCACTATTACAGTTAGATTTTGAATTTTTTGTTCAAGTCAATGCTTTCCCGACTGCATCCATCTGAAGAAGTGCAAGTGTTATGTAGACATCTTGCTGCTAAACTCTCCGCAATGTATCCCTGCTAATTATGTCCTAGATAGTTTCTTCTACAGCAAAATTTCTCGGTGTCTTCTTTTAAGGTGTTAAGCTAATACGCACACACACACACGACTATATATATATATATATATATATATATATATATATATATATATATATATATATATATATATATATATATATACTAGCAGTTCACCCCAGCTTTACTCGGGCTCTATATACTGTGATAACTTTATGTTCATATATATATATATATATATATAATTTAAATCATTCAATAAACAATTTTTTAAAAATTATGACGTGAAATGGTTAAATTTCAAATTAAAATATTTTAAGTATTCAATGTAAGACAAAGAATACATTTGAAATATTATAACTTCTTATCCTCTCTCTCACTCTCTCTCTCTCTCTATATATATATATATATGTATACATATATAAATATATATATATATAAATATATATATATATATATATATATATATATAGGAAATTTATTACTGTGAGTCCAGAATGAGTTTACAAATTGTTTCAACTAGAGAAAAATCCTCAAAGAGAGGAAAAATCCAACTAGCATCATCAGAATTCATAGATCATTTTAGTTTGCTTTCTCTTCATTTATTTTATTAGCCTGTATATAGAAAGCGGGTTTATTTTATTTTATTCACAATTTAAAGTTATTTTGGAGTGGAATTTGAAGCTCATGCTCTATAATTATGTACATATGTTAAATATGTAAAATTACATGTTCATTATGAAATAGATCCTCCGGACTATACGATACTTTATTTTCCGGACTCATTATATAAGCAAAGATAATTTCCTGGAGAATGGCAATTCGGACTATTACCTTGTGATGTGAATTACTCAAAATACAGATTTGATTGCATTACCTCGCTGCTATCAAAGTTGTTCACTTCGGATTTTACCATGCAATTTTTACGTGAATTTCTATATCCTTTTCCTTTACTTTTCTTACTCAATGATAGTTAAATACTTGAAAAAAACAACTTTTAATTGTGAGTTTCTATGTCTCACCGACTTTAGCAAAGAAGGTGTAAACCATTATAATTATTTGCTAATATTTCCCAGCTGAAGTGATTATAGACATCGAACTCCTATAGGATAAGAAGTTACAATATTTCAAATGTATTCTCCGTCTTACACAGCATTATTAACATCTTTTGATTTGAAATTTAACCATTTCACATAATATTTTTTTTTAATTTTATTGAATGACTAAAATATCAGTCATTCGCTTTATTTTGTATATCGAACAATTCTTATTTAGATGGGATAGTACTTTTACTGCCAATAATATTTTGTAAGGCCTATATATATATATATATATATATATATATATATATATATAAACTAAAATTGTTTACTTGTTTCCAGGAAACCTACATCTAAAATTGCTAGTGTTTGAATCTAAAATTGTCGGAGGAGGTTGCTAACGTCTGCAGATGTCAACTCTTCCAACTTTGACCTCTTGGAAGCAACATTTTCGCATAAAAATATGCTGCATGTCTCAATTTTCTTTATGTAAAATTTTAAATGTTTCGATTCAAAATTTGCTGAATTGTTTGTAAGAGACCGCAAAGCTTACATTTTTTGAATTGTGACCACTCGGCTCCCGAATTTGCAGCCCAAATCATATTAAAAACTTGGCCTATATCTGAATACACTTTATCTAAAATTCACAACGTTCAGACCAAAAATTGGCCGAGAGGCAATTTTATTAACATTGACCCCGGAGGAGTCTCATAGATTTTCAAAGGTGAAATTGTTTAACAGTGACACTTTGACAGTTAAATTTCTGGCCGAAAACAGATTTAAAATATTTTCCAATTTGAAATTGGGCAACTCTTGCTACAAAACTTTGACGTGCGCGTCGTAACATCATCAGTAATATTTCGTGGTACTCATCGAAATAAATAGACAGACATATATATGTTTTTTTTTTTTGCGTTGATGTGTCTAAGGCAATGAAAAAACAAGATATGTAAAGAGAAACTTGTTCTATAGAAATATATTATATTCACAAATCTGTTTGACTATTTTTATAATATTTGCGCTCGGGTATTTACCAGTGTATAGAGCCCCATGAATATAGTGCGTATTTACCAGTGTATAGAGCCTCGTGAAGATTTTCCACTGAAATCGCCTTTAGCTTATAGGCATAATTATCACACTGTTTTTGGATGTTCACGAAGCAAATTTCCCGGTGATCATGAAATAACCACCAAATCCCACAGTCGTGTCTGGCTAGCGGCGCAAAAACTAATTTTGCCTGTATTTTTGTGGTTTAATGCTTTTGTGGTTTCTAGAATTTTTGCATTGAACCACATTGCAACCGTCAGACTACATGTTCCTAATCATTGCTCAAAAACGCGGCGACGAATTGGTCGCTCTTTAAGCAATTTGGATGTTATCAACATTTAATCTCACTTGTCTTTTTCTTTTACCATTATGTTGTATCCTGAGATTTAATGTGTGTTTCTATTTATATCATGAGACTGTATTTATGTCTTTTTCGCTCTCTCTCTCTCTCTCTCTCTCTCTCTCTATATATATATATATATATATATATATATATATATATATATGTGTGTGTGTGTGTGGAGAAAGAGAGGGAGAATGTAAGAAAGAAAGGCGTGTATAGAGTGGAAGGATTTGTTAACAAAAACTATGTCAGCTGTTGTACGCTGACAAATATATTCTTTCACATGCGCAAAGTGGAAGCCCAGACTAGCTGTTTCATACTATTTAATGTAAGAAGCCACAGCAATGGCAGCAATCCTAAGATAGATAATCGAGATTTATATTTATTCAAAGAAAATACAAAAACAACTCCGCGATATAAATATATAGGCGTGTTCATAATAGGCATTTTTGTTAAAAAATGTTATTCAATAAACATCATACAACATTAGCTTGTTTCGCATTATCAGGTGCAATTTCTCACGATACAAAACTTTTCATTTAAACACATCATTCATTCAGTGAAGAAACTCACTATTTTATTTCTATTTTTTAAATATTTTCGATTTTAACTATTATTATGTTAAAAACATAAGCAGGGACTTTATTTCGTTTACTTTTGTCAAAGATTGATGTACATACCTCAAAATTATTCGATATGTACATCCGAAGAAAATGTATATAAGTTTCGTCCCTCAGACTTGAGGGAACTCCCCGTATCCCTGCTTCTTTTACTTTACTAAAAGGCAGAATTTCAATAGTAATGTAAACATCCTGATGAACTCTATACAATCCTAGTAACATATGGTCTCAAACAAAAGTCCCTTTTAATTCAGTTAACAATATGTCTAGCTTGGGGTTTATTAGTACAATACATTTAAAATATTGTAGTATCTTCTGTAGTCTATGGATTGAAAGAGATATACATGTATCTCATATGTAAGCATCGGCTCTAATTATATTTGGTTCATTAAGGTAAAATACGTCTACTCAAATGTGTAATATAGTTTTGAAAAATTAGAACCATTCAAAACTCTCTTACATTGAGCTACTTTCAATGTGATAGATAAATTGTTAATAGTTCGTATGAATCAGTAACATTAAGATCTTCATATAATCTAATGTTTTCATCTGGTAATAATTGTTGATATAATGCTAAAAATTTTCGCTAAGATGCACACATTTTACTAAAACACGAAAATCTCTGAACTGATTGATTGTAAATCCCATGGAAATAACTTCACAGATCGAATATCATTCACATCTTGTTTATTTCGATTCTGATATTACATACATTAGTGAATTGCATCAATCAACGCTCGCCAACACTGAAATAAAATAGCAAGTTCAACACTTTGCAATAATTTTATTTTCACCTGTGAAATCAGCAGAATGTAATTTTAACTGTTGTATTTAAACTACTGGCACACATATCTTATAACATAAAATAAATAGAAATTAGGTAGTTGCTGTAGCTTGAGGAAATGCTCAGCAAAATGCAGAAATTAGTAACATTTCCTGAACAATCAATATTAGTGTGGTAAATAAAGTCCAATAAACCATTTTTGATGCCATTAATCTTCAATCCTCTCCTTTAGGCGGCAAAAGCAAAAGCTAACATGTTACTCTGAGCTCCAACCCTCACTGAGAAAATTCCTCCTTGACAAATCGTTTATTGCGGACTGAAATTCAAATTGCGCTTTATATTTTCAGACTATCATAAAATAATTTTGCTAACTTTAAAGCATATGCATCCTATCTGATTTCTGTTAAAGACCTCCGATGCATGAACAGGCAGATAGTTACGACAATCTATACATTCTCTTGTCAAACAGGTGTTCATGCACAAGTATTTCAAACATTAATTCTTGTGGTTTATACTTTTGTGATGCCAACTTCATGAAAACTGGCAACATTTCCCGTGCGCTGATTAGTTACGTCAGTAGATTTCCATCCCTTACTTAAGTTGTGTCTGGATATTTGATTGGTTTAGATTCAAGAGGTTATGTTAAAAAAAAAGATCATGTAATTCTGATTAAACAGATGGTATCTATCAGTTTTATTTTATTTCGTATTTTCGTGCTCAACATTGTAGAGAAAGATTATTACTTACTGGTTCTGACAGCAGTCCATACTAGATAATTTTTTAATAAATATATATATTTATTAGAGAGTGAATGGTAGCAGGCTGTGGTACCTGATAAAATTGTCTCTGAGATAAGTATATTTTCTGATGACATCACGCTCTATAATAGGCACAATTGGAACACATATCTAAGTAAATAGCAGAAATACTAGAGAAAGACATCCAATCCGTTGTAGAATGGGGACAAAATGGATAGTCACATTCAATACTGCCATGATTAAGGTTGTTATCTTTAATAATTTCATGAAATCTTTTCAACAAACGATAGCTAAGAGTAAATGTACATTATATTTAACTAATTCTTTCAAACTCCTGGGCTTAACATTCAGAGAGAACATGAGCTCGAACAGATACATTGAGAGCATTATCAACGCTGCTGCGAAGAATGTAGGCCATTTATCCGTGCTAGAAAGTTACTTACGCCTGAAAATATCTTGTATCTCTACAAGCCACCATTCACCCATGTATGAAGTATTGTTGTCACATTTGGGCTGGTGCGTCTGCTACTAGTCTCTCACTGCTAGACAGGGTTCAAAAAAGAGTCGCCAACCTGATAGGTCCTGATCTGTCATTCAAGCTTCACCCTCTGTCTAATCGACGAAATGTTGCATCCCTCTGCTTGTTTTCCATGTAATTTAATAATAGATGCTCTAACGAACTACTAATCCTTTTATAACCGTCGACGTAATGCCCCCTGAAAAAAGCCCAGCAACCAACAAAGAACCCGTACATACAAGAAAGTATTTTATATTAATAGTTTGTTCCCCCAGAACTGCTAGACTTTAAAATTTTCTTTCTGTTTCCTGCTAGCACCACTGGATTGGCATACATAAGTTTACGTGTAACGTGTATAGACATCTTGCTGAAAAACAAATGGCATAATATCTATACAATTCATGTCCCTGATAGTAGGAATCTACATCAAAGTTTCACTCTGCATTGGTTGAGAAGGAAATGTAAAAAAATAGAATTAAAATCATCGGGGTAGTGTTATTCTTAAAGTAAAATTATTAAAGCCTCAATTTCTAAATTTTCAGAAAGTTATAAAAACTTAAGAGACCTGAAAATTCGAACAGGAAAACATTACGAAAAAAACCACATAATATTCATCGAACGCCTTTCTGATGTATGCACATATAAACATTAGATTAACGTGCTTCATTTGAGACAAGGTACGAAAAGTAACAATATCAGGGTTACAAATGTTATAATTAACAAAATGATATTTCTGGAACAAGTTACACGGCATTTGCATTAGAGATGCCCCAGAGTTCCTTCTTAATTAAGGATGAAGTAATGGTAAAACAGAATAGATAGATAGATTACATGTGAAATGCAGTTATATATAATCTAGACTTAAGGTTTTTAAGATAGCAATAAAGTATAAAATTGGCTAAGATTTATTAAAACGTATATATACATATATATATATATATATATATATATATATATATATATATATATATATGTCCATAAATGTGTTCATATCGATTAATATAGGAAGCAGGGCGAGAGCAAGAATCAAAGTCGGGCAGGTACACATTAGCAGGAGACACCTAAAAACAAAAACATAGCAGTGATAAGAGCGTGATTTGTTCGCAAGAAGTGAGAGTGAAAGAGAACTAGTCACTTGTGTGAGGAAGGTGGTAAAGAATAAACATATACTTACATATAGACGAAATAAAGATAGAGAAAAATACACACACAGACAGGAAAGGTAAGCACTATAAGAAAACATTAACAGTAAGGTAGAGAGTTGGATATACCGGAAACGTTTACTTTCGAAAAATATAGATAAAAATAAAGGCACTTTACCGTAAATCGTGGTCTCCCTTTCGTCAATGAACTATTTATCCATCGTAGGCGACGATCAAGTTTGTTTATATTGGGTCTGCGTTGACATCTCTAGGGACGAGGTGTGGGCAAACACTCGATATAGAGGTTATTCACGAGAAAGAATTCCTTCCATGGGCTCGGGTCGTTATGAGTGACGAATTACTCAAGTCTGAGGTTTGAGCTTTTTTAACAATGTTTATGGTCTTTAGTTGCTTTGTACTCTTGTATTTTTTCTGTGTATGTAAAAGCTTTTCACAGTATTACTAAAACATACGCTTATCTTTATAGACTTCAGCTACTTTAGTGAGCATAATATATATGTATATATATATATATATATATATATATATATATATATATATATATATATATATATATATAATTGTCCGTCTATCAATGTATTATTATATAAAATAAAACTGTCTGTGTGTGTTTTGAATCTGTTCCCTATGGACTCCTAAATGAATGAGCCGATTTTTAAAGTTCATATTAATGGACTTTATGTGTTTGGAACTCTAGGGGTTTTCTCGGAATGACTTTTCTAAGTATAAATCATTGATAATTGAGAGAACCCGATAAAAAATTGAACAAATGCATTTTACTAAACTAAGCAGCTCATAGAGCCTAACATCATAAATGCATAAGGGAAGTTTTAGTAAGTGAAATGGAGAAACGTACGGCATATAAAATCGACAGTAGGTGAAATTTTTATTACAAAAGGCGTTCAAAATGACTGTTTCTGTAATGAACAAAACTTAATCATGATTCTTGACTTTTGTACATTTATCTTTAATCATAACAATTATTGCTGATAATAACATGGTTAAATGTTTACTTAGTTATTATCGGTCTATCTATCTATCTGTCTACCTATCTATTTATATCGCTATCTAGCAATATTGTAAAAACAGTTTAGATTGTGAGTTGTTTATTGTTTGGCTGAAGATGTTTACATCAATTAGCTCAGTTAAATGAATAAAATGACCGTCAACAGTTGCGTACGTGTCACATGTTAGGAGTCGTGTGCTTTTGATGATGGTGTAACAGAAATGATAGGTCAAGAGGTACAGAAGTTTTGATTCGAGAGTTGAATTTGCATACCAAAGTGAACAGACATGCTAGAAACCAAGACACGGGATTGAAAGAACAAGCATATAGACACGTAATGCAGACTCCTTGTGAGGATTACAAAGACAGCTGAAATAAATTTATATTTCCATTTCCAAAATATAAAGTGTATTTCTGTCGTTTATCAAAAAAAAACAAAAAAACAAACAGGTGTCTCATTCAGCTATGGTGTTGATCGTTGCATTTTTATCATAGGGCAAAGCAGTGAAGAAAAAGTCGTCAGGATAATGAAAAGGTATGTATCATATACTCTGTTTATAAAATATGATACCTATATATAAATATGAACTGTAATATATTCGCATGTCATACCCCGCTATATACCATGTTTCGAAGTCGCTGTGATACGTGGATATACAACATGATTCAGTCAATAGACCCCTCTTTCTATACAATATTATATTAAAATATTTTTTTACATTAACAATGAGTTATCCATCGTGTAATGTAAACTACAATGTATTGTGGTTTAAGTAACTGCAAGGAGTTATGTGAAGCTCACTCCATGTGCGCTGTGGTGACGAAATCAGGCAATTAAATCGATTTCATTGAAAAGTTGCCAGTTTCATTGATTTCAAATATAATGCACGACAGCAAAAATACAAATGAAAACAAATTCTTAAAATTTTATTGTTGATTTTATGATAATATTGGAATTTATTGGCTATATGGGAACATTGGAAGATAAATATATATAGTATATTTAAACAACACTCATCACGCTGATAATATGCTTATGTGCATAAAAGATAGGAAAATATACTCAATCGTTAAATAGTAGTGCCATTAATATATGTGGAAACGTTAAGGTTGTACAGGTTTAGTGCATTTCGCATATTGATTAGATGAGTCGAAACTGTCCTGGAAGGTTTACTCGGTTCATTCCGACACCAAGTTTCGTCAGCAAAAACAACTATTAAGAATGCGAGAACACAAACTGAAGTTCGCATTAGATTAGAAATATAAATTAGCATTTAAGAAACGGGTTGGGGTTGCTGCAGAGTTACTGCAATGAGCAGGTAATAATGTTAAATACACATTATTATAGCTTATAAGAATAGCAAGCTAATATTTACAAGAATGTATACCAATATTTGTTTTAAGTGCTATGTAATAGAAATAATGACGAAATGTGCAGTCGAAATCAAATTGGACTTTCAGAACAATTCAAGTTTTACTTTTTTAAAAATTACCCCCTTTTTAAAATAAATGATAAAACTTTGAAGCTCATAAGTAATGTTTGAATACAACAATAATAATATGTTTATCATATAAATGCAATAAGATTGTAGATGGTATTGATGAATTAAAATATATAAAGACAGATGCATGGATATTTACGAATTAAAGACATCGATAATCATCTACGATAGCATTCGTTATGCATGACGTGATATTTCGTAACTATTGTCAATATGTAGTGCATTCCGACTTGATTAGCTGATATCATATGAAGGTGATTACTGGTACTCACACTAGAGCAGCAACACGTGAAAAAGTATACTATGTTCTGAATTTGATTTCTTTACTATAATCAATATGCAATGTATGCTGATTTGATTAGCAAAATTATGTTATATAAAGGAGATCACTTGTACACACACTTAAGCAACAACATGTGAAAAATTATAGTATGTTTTGGATGAGTAGAAATTATTCAATAACGTATTCTTAATGCAGGATGTGGCTTAGACTCACCATCATGCTTCATACATACATTGCAACTTTCGATAAATGAAGCATTATTTTTCCCACAAGCTGTTAAAACCATCGTTAGAACTAACAGAAATATAGCGTTTTACTTTACGCATTTTCTATTTACATTTAGCAATTATGTGACACACGTCATTAGCTTTATTTTGGAAAATATAACTTATTCAAGTTAGAGCATACGGGAAAATTCAATAAACTACATACTAAAAAAAATAATTTACAGCAAGGAAAATGTATTGTAATGTATGATGTTAATAATAAGAGTCATCCCTGAACTATTAACCGAACAGGGAATTGCTTAAAAAGAATACTTACTTACTTGATAAATTTGAAAAAAAAAACAATAAGAAAATCGGGAAATAGTAGTACTTCAATCATATCAACGAAAATACATAGAATACATAGACTTATGTCCAATTAATTCAATGATGATTGCAATTGTTGTTTTGAGTTCATTTCAGCCAAAAGCAGTTTAATCAAGTTCCGGGATTCTTACATAAGTGACATCCTTCTTAACGATTTTTTAGAACAAGAGTTGAATTGTATCTAAATAATAAAATAGTCCGGATCTACTTTGAAAGACTAACTTTTCAACGTAAATTAATATATATATATATATATATATATATATATATATATATATATATATATATATATATGTATATATATATATATATATATATATATATATATATATATATATATATATGACATGTAACACAAAATTAAGTATCAAATTCGGCATCTTCTAATTCCTACTGATGGAAATAAAGCCGTATCAGGATATACTGCTTTAAACATTTCTTAATATCAAGGAGACGAATATGGAGCTAAACCCGTATCTCCGAACGTTGTGCGGGTAATGGCTTATTTAACATGGAACCTGCAAATCTAAGTACAAGAAATATATAAAAAGCACGCTCTAAACGTGACAGGCGTAATTTCCTACTCAAAAGAGCACAACATAACTAGCTCGGTAAGTGATTTTACGACCACTTTCAACAGGTGATGATCCTTGGAGTTGTGGAAAAGTACACAGGATACATAACCAGATGTGTGCGAACTTGCTTCAGCATATTTAGGCGAACCATATTGCCCCGTTCAAAGAGAGAATCCATTTAAAACAGGTATGACAAAGCCAGTGTATATAACGAGTCTATTTTATATGATAAAATCATGTTATATACCGATATATAACGCGTGAATGCGTAAGTTTTTTTTATGTCACAACATATCTATTAGCCAGGAAAATCACAAAAATACGAAAATGATTAAACATGGATATGCCTGGAAAAAACGCACTCGAAAATAATATCGTAATCGCTAGAAGAGACATCAAAATGTATTTGATTTTAATACATAAGCGGCTATCAATTAAAGCAGTAACAACTGTGGAAAAGTGCCTATTTTAATCTTCAAACATTTCAAATTGGGCACCCCAAAATATGTCACAGTCACACGCCGATGACATTATTTAAACCAAACAACTTAAAATTAATCTGACTTTAACATACAAATAATAGCAAGAAAACATACAATAAAAATAATTAATTAAATGTTCATGATAATATCGTAGTCTCAGGAATTATCATCTTCTTTGGAAGTACATGTAATGCACTTGTGTTATTTTTTATCTTATCCGCTAATCCTTACATTTTTGTGGGTATGGTTTAGTATGCACTTAGTTTTTATTTATGATACAATCAAGTAGCATATAAATTAGTAACATTTTCCGGTGTGTTCACTATAGTCATGAAATTAGTGTAAGAGGAATTACTTCGTCTTTTGAATACTAGTTTAATGCTTTGTCGGAATTAATTTTTCATTTAGATCTGAGCATATAGTGTAGTATGTGTCCCACAGTCATTAGATATTTTGTCAGGTTATATTTTCAATTTCTTGTGGGGTAGAGTATATCATCAAAATATTTGAGCTCTCTTATTTTTTAAGTACGGTTAACACATAGATGATATATTCGTTCCATATGGTTGCTGAGAATAATAATTATAATCAAGTTCAAAAATAGGAAAATTGACTTACTCTAAAAAATGTGGCCGCTAATTTCGGCTGGTAACACATAAATGACGTTAATTATGTACTTGCAGGAAAAGAAAAAAAACAAAATCAATAACTCCAGTGGAGATGCATAGGGACACTGGGATCCTATCACATTTTATTGCAACTCAAATTACAGCAAAAACAAACAGATTTTATCACCGAGAACTAACTGGTAAATGACTGCTGCAATAATGTAAAACGAGATGTAACATGTATAGAAAGATAAAGATGTTGCTAAATACTGGTTAAGACTTGTTGTCACACATATTTCAGGTCAAGATACTTGGTATTGCCAACAATCTATTTCTGATTATCTAAACCGTGAATATTCTAAATTAATAATAATAATAATAATAATAATAATAATAATAATAATAATAATAATAATAATAATGATAAAATTAATAATTAGCATCAAAGCTATTCAAACAGTAAAAAATAATTATTGATAATTTCGCGGAAAAAGGAAATCACGTCGTCTCACCCGACGTGAGCATGACGTTAACACATGAACGCATAAAATCTAGACTGCACACGTCCATAACGACAAAAACATATCACGATATCATGGAAATTGTAAAACAATAAATAAGGAAATTACTATTGACTGGTAATCGTGGTTATGCCGAAAGATGAAAGGCATTTGCTGATTATGTTAAGTGAAGGAAGGAGAGATATTATCATTGTAGAAACAATTATTGCTCACGATAATTGGTCCCTACACGATCGCGTCATGTTTCTTCTTTAGCTTGAGCGGACATGGCGATAACCGGATAAGTCTATTGTTTTAAATTATTGCATTTCCGATAGATCTGCGGAAAGGAAAAAAAACGTGACGCATTATGGATTGATATCGTGTGTATAAATTGGTATATTTCCACTTTACTATCTTATACAAAAAGTTCGTTAATACTCTCTCTCACACACACAAACACGCAGCCATATATATATATATATATATATATATATATATATATATATATATATACATACATATATATATGTATATATATACATATATATATACAAATACGCAGCCATATATATATGTCTGTGTGTGTATGTGTGCGCGTGTTTTTATCGTTATTGACGGACTTTTTTCTAACTGAAAATAAGTGTTTTTCTAATGTGTCTACCAACTTTAATAATAATTAATTCTTTTTATCGACATATTTTCTTTCTAAATCATGTTATCATAATATAAAATACTAATGTGTTCTCCTCTCTGATGAGTAGGACACACACACGCATATATATATATATATATATATATATATATATATATATATATATATATATTTTTTTTACACAGTGATCACCACTTATCAAGGCCCGGAAGCCACTCAGGGATAAGGGTTATTGCAAGTACATCACGTTAGTGAGGAGATTTTAAGAAGTGCTTAATTAGGGGGGCGGTTCATTAGGAATTTGTTAACATTAGACTTGAAGACACCCAAGTTGTAGTCTGGAGGGAAGCAGGCAAACGGAACAGAGTTCCACAGGCGTGCAGTTCTAAGAAAGAAGCTTTGCTCATGAAATCCGCGTTTTGATTTAGGCACAGATATAGAGTGGGGGAAATTTTTCACAGTGGATTCAGCTAGACGGGTGTTTTTCGTGAAAGATTGGCGACGGGGGGCCAGGGATTGGAGTTCAGACGAGCACCTGCCATGAAAATAACGATAAAACAATATATATATATATATATATATATATATATATATATATATATATATATATATATGTATATATATATATATATATATAATATAATGTAATTTTTGGTTCGTTCAAAGTTTATACAACTATATTTCTACATTAACAATTTATTTGAAATTTTCAGACAACCCATCTGTAGAGTCGAGTGATGTTTTTATGTTATTAAAATAAATTGACATCGCCAATTATTAAAATATTAAATAAAATAAATATATTTTCGTAATCCGTTAGTGTGAACCTGTTTAGTTGATAGAACTGAACTTCCGGTTCGATTCATTTCACACCCACTTATGAACGAAACTAACTAGAAGATTTCATTTTCTGTTTATTCGAAAAGTAAAAAAAAAAACATAATTCATTTGTTTATCTTCCAAATGTTTTAATTAAATTTTTTTTCTTTATTATATCAGGCAAAAAAAAAAAAGTTTGTCGCTTGCTTTTTGAGTCGAAGTTGTTTTTTTTTTACCTTTTTTTATATGAACGTTTTATTATTATTAACGCTATTGTTTGTTTAAGTGGAGTTTTTTTTTCGAATAAATTTTACGGATTGGTAACTTGCTTAAATAATATTTGGTGCTAATGCAGAGAGTGGTCCGCACTATTTTTTAAATCGTATTTCCACGTTAAATTAAAGTTTTATTATATATATATATATATATATATATATATATATATATATATATATATATATATATGTTTTTATTCGATTGTAAGGTTAAAATAGAGATTAGGTACACACCACCCTCCCCTCCCCATGTTAAGAATGGCTTTTTAAATAATAACGTTATTATTTCACCACATATCATTCTCTGCATGAGTACCATACTTCACCTAACAATTTAATAAAGTAAACATGGTACTTATGAAGAGAAATTACCGTGCTAAAATAATAACGTTATTTAGATAGCCATTCTTAACATGGGGAGGGCGTTTTGTAACTATTTTATACTTTCACGTAACAATTTAATAAACAAAAGATGGTACTTATGCAGAGAAGATACCGTGCTGAAATAGTGTTATTAAGAAAGCCAGTCTTAACATGGGAAAGGGATGGTATTCTGTAACTATTTTTTAATTTCACCTTTAATTTAATAACCAAAAATAGTACTATCGTTATTTAGAAAGCTATTCTTAACATGAGGAGGGAGTTTTGCATCTATTCTATACGTCCATCTAATAGTTTAATAAACAAAAATAGATAGTACGTATGCATAGAAAATACCGTGCTGAAATAATGTTATTTAGAAAGACATTTTTAACATGGGGATGATATTTTGTGACTAGTCTGTCCTTTCATCTAACAATTTAAAAACAAAACATGGTACTAATGCAGAGAAGCTACCCTGCTGGAATAATGACGTCATTATTTAGAAAGCCATTCTTAACATTAATAGGGGTGTTTTGTAACTATTCTTAACTTTCACCTAACAATTTAATAAACAAATGTAAAACTTTAGCAAACAAGGAAAGTACTGAAGCATTAACATTATTTAGAAATCTATTCTTAACATGGGGAGGGAGGATTTTTTTAACTATTCTGTACTTTCGGTGCTAATGCAGAGAGTGATCAGCGCTATTTTTTTAAATCGTATTTCAACGTTTAATTAAAGTCTTATGATATGTTTTTTATTCAATTGTAAGGTTAAAATACAGAATAGGTACAAAACCCCCTCCCCATGTTAAATTGAATAAAAAAAAGGTAAATTTTTAGATTAGGTCCACCCCCACAATTTTCTTATAAATGACGGCTTTTATAGGTTTTCGACTATGCTGAATACGGAAATCGCATTGAAATTTTGCAGAAATAAGTAGTTATCGAGATATGAACAAATTTTATAATGCATCCCTGGCAGCCATCTTTTTTACACGCTTGCTCGCGTTATAAACAAATCTACGCGCGTAACAAAGATGGCCGCCAAAGAATACAATGCATAAAACAACTATTTATATCCCGATAACTACTTATTTCTGCAAAATTTCAATGCGATTTATGTATTCAGCATAGTCGGGCACCTTGAGAAGTCGTCATTTAAAAGAAAATTGTGGAGGTGGATCTAATCTAAAAAAATACAAAAAAAACATAAAACTTTAATTAAACTTGGAAATATGATTAAAAAAAATAGCGCGGATCAGTAAGTGCATTAGAACCCATTAATCGACTACCGTGACCTTATTGCCAAATAAGGTCCGGCTACAATATTGACCGCGCCGTTCACATTATTTTTTTTTCAAGTTAAATTCAACTTTCACAATAGCTTTTTTTAAATTTTTTTTTATAATTTCACAATATATTTTTTTAATAATAAATTTTTAGTTAAAAAAGCACAGAATAGTTACAAAACACCATCCTCTCTCTATGGTAAGAATGGCTGAAAAATATATTAGGTACTCATGTAGAGAGTGATCCGTGCTGAAATAATAACGTTATTTTTTTAAAAGCCATTATTAATATGGTGATGGGAGAGTGTTTTGTATCTATTATGTACTTTAACCTCACAATTGAATGAAAAACATATCAGAAAACTGTAATTAAACTTGGAAATACGATTTAAAACATAGCGCGGATCAATAAGTTCATTCGCACCAGAAATTGTTAGCTGAAATACAGAAAGGTTTCTACCAAGAAAACCATTTTTTTTTTTTTTGCTATTCTTACCAAGGGGAGGGGATGGTGTTTTGTTACTATTCTGTGCTTTCAACTAAAAATTTATTAAAAAAACAAAAGGTAAATTTTAGCATTAGGTCCACCTCCAAAATTTTTAACATGGGTAGGTTGGGAGTGTTTATTCTGAAAGCCGTTCTTAACACGGGGAGAATGGTGGTATTTATTCCAAAAGCCGTTTTTAAAAGACGAAAGACAGGTAAAAGGTTAAAACATGTGGTTTGGCATGGGTGTTGTTTATTCCGAAAGCCGTTCTTAATATGGGGAGGTTGGGAGTGTTTATTCATGGCCGTCAGTGAATTATAGTGCATAGTACAGGTCTTTATATCTCCAAAACTAATTGTCTCTGCAAATTTTAAATGAGATTTTCTTATTCAGCATAGTCGAAATTTGTGGAGGTGCACCTAATGTAAAAAACAATACTCTCCCCCCCAAAAAAAAAATATTGTGAAATTAAAATTTAAGCATGGTACTAAAAATAAAATTAGACAGAAAAATACACCTTTGAGTTTGTACTTGCACAAAGACTTGAAAAAGTTGTAAACAAAAACAAATATATAACAAGCAAATATTTTAAAAGGCAAGATAAGTTACTTTTCTACCTAATTGGATATTTTTTTGTGTTTTTATTGGGTGTGTACTACTGTACATATAGATTCGAAAAAGTTGTCAAAAAATAAATGTATAACAAATATTAGCAAAGGCAAGATGTGTTACTTTATTACCAAAATGGATAATGTTTTTGTTTTTTTTAATGTAAAATGTATATTCTGCTAAAACACACAGCGTTTACTCCTATATTTTAAGATTACAAATGGCGGCAGACTGTGTTAAACACATTAGGTTTGGGAAAATGAGTAAAAACTAAAAAAACTGTACAAAATACTGTTAAAAACAACCGAATACATGGCTGCCTATGTCACGGTAACATATATTGAGTGAGTTCCTTACAGTATTTTGTATAGTTTTTTTAGTTTTAACTCATTTTCCCAAACTTAACGTTTTTATCTGCCGACATTTGTATTTTTCAAATATACAGATAAACACTACATGTTTTCGAACCGATTAAACATTTTACCCTAAATAAAAACACTAAAATATTATCCAGTTGTGTAGAAATGTAACTTATCTTGCCTTTGATAACATTTATTTGTTATATTTATTTTTCAACAACTTTTTCGTTTCTGTGTTTAGTAATACAAACCTGTTTTATTTACTATAACGTTTAGTCGGCTCGAAAAACAGTTTTATCAGTGTATTTGAAAAATACAAATGGTGATGGACACTGTTGATGATGTTAAGTTTGAGAAAATGATTTAAAACTAAAAAAATATACAAAATACTACCAGAAACCCACCGAATATGTCAACCTATGTCACAATAACATATAATCAGTAGGTGTCTGACACTGTTTTGTATAGATTTTAACTGATTTTCCCAAACTTAACGTATTCAACAGAGTCCGCGACCATTCATTTTTTTCAAATACATCGATGAACACTGAGTTTTTTTGAGCCGATTTAACATTTTACATTAAATAAAAACACTAAAACATTATCCACTTAGATAGAAACGTAATTTATCTTACCTTTGCTTTCATTTATTCGTTTTTGGACAACTTTTTCGAATATGTGTATAGTAACACCCCTCCTTACCCAAATATTAATTAAAAACTCACATTTTTTAATACAATAAAAAAAGAGACCTATTTAGCGTTTCAACGTTTTAGCATCTTTCGGCTTAATCCACTGAATGTTGGTCGAGACCAAGCCATGATTGATGGTAATTCCCGAGGATCCGGATCCAATTCTGCAAGAGTACAATTTTTTTTTTATTCATTTTCGCCTTTTTTTTAAAAACTTTTTGGAGTGGATTGCTTTACTAAGAATATAAGAAACATGCATTATATCTTTTTATTAGAATTTTTCATTACACGAAATTAAGCCACAGCAACGCGTGGCAGGGTACAGCTAGTATATATATATATATATATATATATATATATATATATATATATATATATATATATACACGTATATATATATATATATATATATATATTCAGTAATGTGATTGATAATTCAAATTATTGACATTGTTTTTGTTTCTTCTTGTGAAACGGATTTTTAATTTAATTCTAATTTGAATTTTAAATTATCAATCACATTACTGAATATTAAATTAGCTCTATGATATTTTCCTATCGAGCTTATATATATAAATTACAACGAGCACTTTTTTCTTTTCCTGTATTTTAATTTAATAAGTAATTTTACTATTACATTAAAATACACTCTGCTCTTTAGACTATTGTTCTAATCTCCTTTAAATTATATATATATATATATATATGTATACATATATATATATATATATATATATATATATATATATATATATACTTCATAATACAATTTTCAAACAATCAACTGGTATGAAAACCTTTGATTATAAGTTTTACAAAATATTATTGGAAGTAATATTCTATAAGTATTATCACACCAAAAAAAAATTCGTCGATATACAAGATAGAGACAATAAATCAAATTTTGGTTATTCAATAATTTTTTTAAAATTATGACGTGAAATTATTATAATTTCAAATGAAAGATTTGTATTATTCTATGTAAGGTAAAGAATACATTTGAAATATTATAACTCCTAGGATTTCGATGTTTACCATCTCTCCAGAGGAGAAAATATTAGCAAATAGATATAATGGTTTACACCTTAGTTCCCAAAATCAGTAAGACATGGAAAATCACAATTAAAAGTGGTTTAAATATTTAAATGGCATATAGTAAGGAAAGTTAATGAAAAGGGTATAAGAATTCACATCAAAATTGCATGGTAAAACCCAAAATAATGTATTCGCTATAACTATATTATAATCTCTTATAATCTCTGCAATCTAAGACTGCAATAGATGCTTCCCCATACCTTAGAAAATCCTATTAGTTCCCCTAGTATTTAAAATGCTGGAAGCTGGTCAACTACATCTAAGGGCATATCAATTAATATTCTGTGTGTCTCCCATAAATTACCTGAATCCAAGAAAAATAAGACACTCTTAACCACCTTATCAAAACAACATAGCATGTGACAAGCAATACGTTTTCCGTTTGGCGATATATATGCCTGATATAATTACTGTAATTTCAAATAAGATAAGTAAGTCTATTGATGGATGTTTCCTTTTTGACAATTTTACATTAATCGACTCGTCTAGATAAAAAACACTATACCCCTATTCTATATATGCACCTACATTAAAGCACGGATTTAATGAACAAACTTGAACTGTTCGCCTGTGGATCGCTGACTTTATCATTAAATGATAATATGATTGTTTTCAAGTCAAATGTTCTTGACACCCTGCCCTCAAAATCAATTAAATTCTGCTTAAATTACACAGAATTCGATCATTACTCTGCTGTCCCAGTGACCACTTTACACTAATTCACCCTGATACTCGAGTGCCCTTTCACTATTGATAAGGAATGACATGCATGTTAAAGAAAACGTTTAAATGTGCAGGTTCCTCAAATATTTAACATCGGTAAGAATTTTAATAGTCTGGTTTTGTGGATACTAGAATTGGCTATGTAATAACATGGTGGAAAATACATAAGAAATATGTGAAAATATTACATGTTTGATTTAAGATATGTTAACAAAATGCAGTGTATATGAATTTCGTGTCTTGTACTATCTATTAGAAATAATATTTCATTTTCGTTCGAATCTAAATGAGAAAATTTACAAAGTATCAGGAACCTGTGCAGCGGCGCCTAAGTTAGAAAATACTCATAAATATGATATTTTATTTCATGTGGATTTAATATTACAGAGCTGTTAATTATTATATTACAGATCTGTTAATTATTATATTACAGATCTGTTAATTATTATATTACAGATCTGTTAATTATTATATTACTGATCTGTTAATTATTATATTACAGAGCTGTTAATTATTATATTATACACAATATGTAGTAGGGATTTCAAGAGCTGTTAAAATATGAATTTGGTGATATCAGCTAGAACTGAAACTAAAACATATAGTTCTCCAGCCTTATTTGTTACTTTGATAGCTAACAAAAAAGTGAAATAAGCATTTTAAAACAGAACCGATCTCTCGTTTGAATATATATTTGCGCATTCGTAGGAAGTGGCTATTGAATATATTTCCGCAGACGGTGCTAAGTTTTTTTACAATAAAGACCTGTTCGTTTTGGTTAAAGTAAATCGACTTTGTTCCATAGTTCTATATCGTATATGCAATTTTAAGTTAGTATACACCAATAGTAAAGTAGTTTAGTAGAGATGCTTCCTTAGACAGAAACAAAGACGGACAGAACATAAATATATGATACATAAATGATAAAATATGATTTTTTTTATTATATGTTATTTTTTACGCATACAATTACCTTTTGTTTATAATCTCAATAATTGTTAAATATGATAACAGAGCTTCATAAAAAATGCGGTATAGCATCAATTCAAGTCTGTAATATTTATCTTTATTACCAAAGAATTCATTATGCCTACCAAGATTTCGGTACTTTTTTTTCAGATCTCTTTGATGGCGCAGACACAATCTATTAATATTATCACTATCGGATATTTTCGTATATAATATATATATATATATATATATATATATAATTATATATAGATATATAATTATATATATATATATATATATATATATATATTCAATTACAGGAAATCATATCACTTTTCGTGTGTATATCCATTAGAAAGAAAGCTTTTGCTAAGGAAGCAACATGCACGATAATATAACCGGGTGTTATCTGCAACTTGTTTCGACATAAAATTACCACGAATATAATTTTCTAAACTTCAATTTTATTAGAAAACGCAGGAAAACTTCGATATTGACATGATAACTATAGATTACCATTGCGTACCAAACAAGTCTTCAAAAATTTACCTAAATTTTTATATGCTGAAAGAATTCTTTCGTTAGAAAATTAATATTTGGGATGATAAACTGCATTTATTTATATCGCTTTTTTTGTTTTTTTGCTTAATTTTTAATTCGAGAGATTTCGCTGTTACAAATTTCCTTGAATGCTATCATCGATACTTGAGATTCGTTAATGAATTCATATTCGATGTAACATAGCAATAAATAGTTGATACGAATAATTTTTCAATGACATGATTATTATTATTATTATTAGTATTATTAGTATTATTATTATTAGTAGTAGCAGTAGTAGTAGTATTGTTAGTATTATTATTAGTAGTAGTAGTAATAGTATTACCATTAATATTATTATTATTTATATTATAATTATTAATTTTCTTCTTATTATTTTTATTATTATTATTAATATCCATTACTATATAATCATATTTTACTTATATAAAAAGTGAAATATTAGCTAAACTTTATCTCTGTTTTTACATAGGTATCACCACATTATCAAGGCCAAGAGGCCACTCAAGGATAAGGTTTAAAGAGTGTACAGTAGAAATTGGACAATATAGTAACCATTAGTAATGAAAATTTGGTAAATTTGATAACTTATATGGAACGGCTCATCAAGAACTTATTTACGTTAGACTTGAACACAACCATATTGTAGTCAGCCGGAAAGCAGGAAAACGGAAGACAATTCCACAAGCGTGCAGTTCTAAGAAAGAAGCTTTGTTCATGGAATCTACGTTTAGGTTTAGGTCTCTATTTGCTTAATCGGTTAGTAGTATGTTCTACTGTAGAGACATTTATTTAAATACTGTTCTGTTTTTCAATATCCGAAAGAGAAACATAGAAAACGCCGACAATGATTGTTTTCTTGTTAACAATTCAAGTAAAGGTTCCTTGTTTATTTCATTGTCATATACCTTCGTTGAACAATATATGTGCATGTGTGAGCATACACTGTTCTTTTGAGTGATTAAATTAAATAGAAAATAAATTTTTAAAATATTTTTTTCAATATATTTAATAGCATATTTCCGTTTAATGATAAAAAAATACAATACTCTTCTCCTTAATAAACAACAAATATAATAAGTTTATATTAATCTACAGAATAACTTATGCCAGAAGAATTATAAAACGTTCATATAAAAAACGAATCTTACAGAATTTCTTTAGATTAATTAATATCCACAGTCAAGTAAAATATTACAAACTAATTATTGGCGAATAGAGCAATCCAATGTTAGAAAGGCATGAAACAAAGATTAAATGTAAACTGATTCATTGAGACTTTAAATTAAAAAAAAACGAATTACCAAACATGGCCAGACATAATACAAAAATTAGATTGGTTGAAGCTATTTTTTATTTACGACACATCTTCTTTTACGACATTTGATCGATGAGCGTTCTTATCTCTCAACTAATACCACATAAACATGTTATATGAATCATACTTTACACATACACGTAAGTGTGTGTGTATATATATATATATACGAGATATTAAGCATGAGAATTAAAAGTGAAGTGCATATGCAATTAAATGAAACGAGGTTAAAGACGCCAGAAAGGAATTGAAATAGAGGAAAATTCTATGCATACAGCAAGCTAACAGAATGTTGAAATTGTAGATAGAAAAACAATAGAATAAACAGCCAGTAGTTAAACGATCATATAATATTATATATTCATTCTTATTATAGATGTGTTATTATTATTATTATTATTATTATTATTAATTCATTATTAAGATATATAAAAATAAGCAAAAGATGATAGAGAAAAGCAAAAATCTGTGTGCATTAAAAAATCCAATAACATAAGTTAAAAAATTTTGTGTCATCCATACAAATTAAAACGAATTGAGGAATTAATTTTATATGATAGACCCAAGCAGATTAATGCATTCTCTCTCCCGATCTTTCTCTCTCTCCCTTTATTTCTCTCTCTTTCTCTCTCTCTCTATATATATATACATATGCATATATATATATAGATAGATATATAGATATAAATATATATACATATGTGTGTGTGTGTGTGTGTGTGCGTTTGTGCGTGTGAGTTTCTGTGTGTTTATGTATGATATTTATCAGATATTGTATGCAGTAATGTAATACCTGGCCTCAACGGTTGTAAAATATTTCAATATTTTGCCTATACTTAGACAAGAAATTGTCTGTTCAGTTAATTTGGGGATGATAAGTATCTTATTTTCAGTCTGTTCGCCTTAGCCTAATACTACATAATATGACAACAATTGTCTCGTATGACAGCAGTACATTGAAACTCGATAAGTATCTCGAAACAAGATTCTTCCTGTGAAATGACGGAGACAATGTGACCGAATTGTTGCATAAATAAATATGAATACTCCGCTAAATACAATGGACAACATATCTTTTTGAGTTCTTTTATGAGGTTGAGTAAGAAGTTTTTGCAGAATTTTTAATCTGGTTTCAAATGTTGTATTCACAAACAAGTTTTTGTTATCATACTTGTACACTATATATCATATTAAAGAGCGTTATTCGCTCGATATCATCGTTTAAATAACAATTGTTTAAAAAGCATCTTTTCAGAACGTTGAATACAAGATGGACAAATAGCAATTTTTTTTATTTTTTTAATTCAAGCTAGGCCAAAATGTTATTTAAACAGCTCGCGATATCAACAGAACGTTTGGATGCTGATCCACAAGTGAACGCATAGTTCTTTAGTAGTTTACATTATATTGTGACGGCAGGGTGAATCAGGAAGATCATTATCCTAGTGATTTACCATCGGATGTTGACAACGATGAAGAAAAAACCCGGTTACTTTTAATGCATCTAAATCAAACTTTTATGCTTACATCATCAACGCTTGTATCCCTATCTGGCATCAAGTGAAATGAATGTTTCTCGTTTTCGGAGACTCCATATTTAGACAAGCTTCTAAGCTTTAACTTTACTCCTGATCTGAAATGGAACACGTACATCAAATCCGTTTCCAAGATTTCTGGAAAAATGATGGGATGTTTCTGTCGATCCAGTAGATATCGCATTGCTGATGCAATTATCTACCTATGTAGGAGCCAGATTCGTCCAAGGATGAAGTACTGTTGCTACATCTGGGCAGAAGTTCCTAGAAATGCCTTATCTAGTCTCGACAGAGTTCAAAATAGGGTCCGTAGCATAGTAGATCGTGGCCCTTTCTCTTCCTTGTAATCTTTTTCTCAGCGTAGAGACATTAAGGGTCTGCCTTATGATTATCGTTATTATCATGGCAAGTGTTTGTCTGGTCTTCAACTCATGGAACCCCACTTACCAAACATACATGTGAAACCCTGGTCTAGCTGAAACTACTATCAATTATTTATTCCAATCTTTATATTTGCTTAAACCGAAACGTAGATGCTATGAATAAAGCTTCTTTCTTAGAATTGAACACAGGTTGAACTCTTTTCCCTTTGCCGTCTCTCCAGCTGACAGCCAAATGGTCGTCTTCAAGTCCAACGTAAACAATTTCTTGATTAGCCGCTCCCCGCAAGCAATATAATTTACCAAATGTTCACTACTAACGATTACTACAATATTATCCCATCGACTACTGCGCCCTTTTAATCCTTATCACCGAGTGGTGTCTGGGCCTTTATGAGTGGTTACTTATGTGTAAAAAAAGTCGATGCCAATCCACGCAAAACTGGCCGACAACTTACTTCTGAAGTAGACGTCCATTTCGAACCACTTGAGAGATATTGGAAAGACAAGAAAACGTCATAAAGGAGTGCTCTAATTCTTTTATGCAACAAGTACAACCCGTTTTTCAACCGGATTCTGACTTGTGATGAAAAGTGGGTTGTTTACGACAACCCGTGCTGAATTCAGCAGTGATTAGACGCCGACGAAGCTCCACAACACTTCATGAATCCGGGTGTGGACCAACATAAGTTCATGTTGACTGTTTAGTGGTTTGCGGCCAGCTTTATCCTTCCAGTTTTTTTAATGCAGGCGGAACCCACATTGCAAAATATAACCAATTGCGCTAGAAACTCTTCCTCAGTCGCTATACGCTCTAGACATCTTACCTACTGACTACATCTTTTTCAAGCATATCGATAACTTTATGTGAGAAATACTTAAAAAAACCTATGCGATATCAAAAACGCTTTCAAGCCTTCACTGCTACCGGAAGGCAATATTTTTACGTTATTACCATGAATAAACTTGCTTTTCGTTATTATAAGTGTGTTGTTTTTGATGGTGCTTATTCCGATCAATAATTGTTTGAGCCGATTTATATATATCTGAATTTAAAAGTTAACAAACGCAAGAACGTTCTTGTCAAAATATTAAATTGTTGTGATGTTAGTATTTGAATAATTGACGAGCTAGATCCAGCAACGGTTAAATAAATATGTATTAATGAAAATAGATGAACTAATTGAGCTATATCTTTATTCGCTGTTCAAATAGTAGTAGCGGTCATACTCTCCGCGTTTCCCTCTCTGACTCACTTGGTAAAACGCTCCTGGTTATCCGGAAGGGACGTCATAAACGGAATTAAGGCCATCGAATATTTCCTTATTCTAGGCTGTTGGAGTCTGTCATTAACACACTCCTCCCAAGCTTTTTGTTCGTAAAACTGTTAGTACTTCTCCCGTTTAGAAACGATCATTAGTCGATCGGTAACCTTTCTTTTTCGAACCGACCGTCGTCGTTGAAGAGTTGTTTGATGGGGTCCGAGATAAAAAAAAAAAGTCTCTAAAATAGTGTCGATTGATACTTCCACCTTCGGGGAGGAGGGTGTCGCTGGTTTAATTTGCGCGATGTCTCCTTAATAGGTTTTGAATACTTTTATGCGTATGTTTCGATCCGTGCTCGATATAAATAATATCGCCGATTCTCTTACTGACCGTACCCACATCCAAGAATTAGGTGTTATGTTTGTAAATTTTGGAGAAAACTAACCCATCCGGCACATAAAAATTAACTGGCTGCGTAAGGTGTCATTTGTGGTCTTTACTGCTTTGGTAAGAATTTCTTAAAAAACGGGTCTCACCTTCCGGGCAAACATAGTTTCCGCCGGTAAGGCCGCTATCAGAGTGTTTGAAATAGAATTGACGGTTCATCTGTTTGGGTAACTTGAGCCTCCTTAAGCGATCTTTTAGGCATGTCCACAAAACGTTCTGCTTGTCCGTTCAATATAGGGTTATATAGGAAAGTGGTAACTCGTTTAATTTGAAAATGTCGCAAAAAATATTTGAATTCCACTGACGTGAACTTATTCAATTGCCACTCACGATACAGTGTACTACACCAAAAACGAAAAACAGTACATCTAAGAAAATAAGTGTTGTTCAAGTCGTCGGTAATTTGCACCTTAATACCTCAGGCCACTTGCTGTAGTTATCCACTATGATTAAGTCATAGTGCTCGTCGTGCGGACCTGCAAAGTCTATATGAATGCTAGACCACGGGTAGTCAGTCTTCGGCCAGAGTTTTAATGTGCGATGCTTTTCAGCGAGAGCGTAAACTGTGCAAGAGTTTATTATCTCCCTGATTTCTTTGGTCATGTTTAACTAGTAGCTTCTCATTAATCACTTCATTCAGGGTTTTTTTTCCAGAGGGACCTGTGTAAAAATCCTGTAGAATACATTTTTTAAACTCTTTGGAATCACCACTTTTTCGCAATATAATAATACCTTGTCACAAAGCGATAATACTTCAGGAGCATTGTCGCCTTTCATGGTGATTTTTTATGTTACAGAGAAATTTGCCCTCATCAGCTTCTCTTAATTTAAGGTATGGATACTGAACGCACTCATGTGCATTGCATTTCATTGTATTTATGTAGCAGTCAGTACGAAAAGTAGCAAGGAGGGAATACTCCAAACGTCCCCTTCATTCTAGATAGCTACTTTTTTTTCATGATAATTACTCCAGTGTAAAATTGTAATTCAGTAAAATTGTACCAGATCTCAACAGTCTATTGGCAGTATATGTCAGTAAGCTGTTTCATATCTGAAGTTCGTAAGCAACAGTTTATGATCAGCATCTCAACGTTTCTGCCATGTAAGTAACTATAAAATCTCGTTACGGCGAATATTATATTAGTGTCTTCTTTTTTCGATCTACGAGCACTGTCTCTCAACTGGTAGTATCGATCTAAGCGCATTAGCGATCCCTTTTGTGTGCCGTTTGAAATTACATTACGTATACAAGCTCCAAAACTATACTAGCTTGCGTCACTCGCTACTATTATTTTTAGCTTTGGATCATAGTGCGTCAAAAAAAAAACGATCCGATGTATACGTATTCTTGATTTTCTTAAATGATGTTTGACATTCATGCGTCCATCCCCAGACTTTTTCTATCTTAAGTAATTCGTTCAATGGAGATCGGAAGCCATGTATCCTTTTTTGAAGATTTGATAGTAGTTCGGTAGTCATAACAGCTTTGGAGTGCTTGCGCATTATCGGAATCCGGTAAATCTTTTAAAACTGCTGCGCTCTTAGTGTCGGGATGTCTACTATAATGTGACCGGGTTATTTTATCACACTTAGCTTTATTTTACTTTAAACGGAAGATTTTCATTGTTTAAAAACCTAACCATGTGTTTGCGAGAACTGGCTGTGAATTTACTGGCAATGATGATGTCGTCCAAGTAAGCGTAAGTGAAGTCGAGATCGCCCAGCCGGGTATTAATAGCCTGAGTGAACATCGCATGTCTTATAATGCCCCCGAATGCTAAGCGCTGAATCTTAAAGAGTCTCTGTTCGTATTGATGCAGAGAAGATTAGAACATTCCTATTCGATGGGGGATCTGTAAGTTCGCGTCGTTTTAATCCACCTTAAAAGTATTTGCCCAACGTTTCGTTTGCTGTCTACCTACTCTGGTATGGGGAAGGGATAATGGTAACCTTTTAGAGCTGTGAACACACACGAATCTGATTGGTCATTTTGGTCAGAGATATGGAAGTGGCTGTCAATCAGTGGTTCTCACTTTCCTTAATATCCCGGCTTTTGTAGCCGATAGAGGTACTTATCGATTTTCTCAGTGAACGCAAATGGGGCGGTTCGTTTTTTTTTTCTTGAAACAAGTAGAACGTTTCCCTTCAGTTCGAATCTGGCTATAACGTTTGTACGTCTTACGAGACATACTAAGAACACTTCTGTGGAAGTTTCTTTTCCACTCGTCTTTCAGTAGGTGTGCCTGCGCATCTGTTTTTATCTCAATCGGAATCGCTCCATCCAATCCGTTCGAAAGAGATTTTCTGAGGTCTCATGTGTATAGATATTCATTTTTTGTGTCGTCATTTTACGTCACATGTGGTGTCAGTTCTCCCTCATATTTTACCTTATATCCTGTCACTACTCGAGATGAATTTTACTTTTACCAATGATTGTTTTTTTAAAAGCTTTTCAATGTCTGTACGTTGACAATGAACAGGTGTGAATCAGAGTCCAACTGTAACTCCACTATGTTATTGAGGACGTTAACCTCGACGTATTTTCACTTAGCCATCTTCACTTCACTGTTGGAATTTTGTTTGTCGAATTTTGTTGTTTTTATTCCCGTTGCAATGCATCGTTTTGCATCAAAACCTGCCAAACTCACGACAAATTTGTTTTCGTAAATACATCGAACAGAGCAAAGATGTATGCCGTAATGTTTGCATGACATTGTATGCGAATCTGGTTTGTAGATTTGATGTTCATACTTTGTTTTTCCTGGGTTTTATTCTCGTTAGTTTTTTCCTATGAGACTAATCCTTTGATCTGCAACTAGTCCTTCTAAAGTATGACACGCCTGATTTCTCGATATTTAGTGAGTCGTTCTTCACACAAACAACACACTGAGAATCCTCGGCCAAGACCTTGAGAGTTTGTCCTGGTTCACTTTCCCGTCGTCTTCTCCCGGCGTGTTTTGCTGAGACGAAACCTGGTGCGAAAACAAACATTTGAAACGTCCGCTGATAATTCAACCAGACGAAAATCGTTACAATATTTGTTAAGAATAGATGCGATGGTAGAATATTATGTGTTGTCGTGTGTGGCTAGGTTTAAGCGCTTCCAATCTCTTGTGAAAAAGCGTCGTGTTTGGGCTGAAGAGTTGAGATAAGAGCTTGTCTTCTTCGGAGAATTTCAATTTGCTCTACATCCTAGGTAAATTATAGTCAACGGACTTACAGTGTTATGTAATCGCTAGTTTCCGTAGAAGTCGCAGACCTATTGGGCTTTTATCCACTCTTGGTAGTATACAGTGAATAACCCTTCGTATCCCCTATAAAAAACGTCATACATTATATCCCGCTCGAGTAGGTACTAAAACCTATCGATGGCAATCTTTATGTGGTTTTGAAAAATTAACCGCTGTCACAATGTGATGCATTTGAGTCCTTTGTAATTGCGCACTTTTGACCATAATATTCTATATATTGGATATACATCCCGGGCGAAAGACATTTTTTCTCTGAAACTGGGAGAAAAAATCTGCAAGGGTTAATTTTTTTATTTTGTGTGTGTGCGTGTATGTGTCTGTTTCTGTGTCTTTGTGTGTGTGTCTGTGTGTAGACCCTGTAAGGTCTGAACTTTGTATTTTCAATGTACAAAACTTCAAAAGAAAACTAACGTGAGAGGAAAAGGAATTTATTTCTAAATATTTAGCGCAACAAATATGGGATTTTTGCCTTCTAGCAAAAGAAATGCATTCGTTTCATAAAATGAAATGTTCATTTTAAACGGCAGTTTAATAGCAGTAAGGAAAATAAAGAAAGAATATTCAAAATCGAGAGGGAAAAAGATTTAAAAGTTTTAGTTTTCCTAGTTTATAAACTGAAATGTTCATTTGCTTCGACAGTCCGAACTATGAAAAAAAAATATTTAACATCGAAGAGTTGAACGACTTGAACAATTAAAAGTTTCAGTTTGCAATAGAAGTAATCAATGAAGAAATGAACTGCGAACACGTGGGCAAAATTAGTTCAACCTTTATAATAAACAGTTCTGTTCTTCAAAAAGGAAAGTTGTGTTTTTCAAGCTGAAAAGCCTTATTCCCCCAAAAATTATAGTCGTATAAAGCATTTAGCTTAATTATCTGTCTTATCGTCACACGTTTATTATCATTTCATTGTTTTTCTTGGCACAAAGAACAAATGTTTAAACTACAAAACGTTTTATAACAGAAGTATATTTTTATCGGACACCAAAAATTACTTAAAAGGAAATTAAAAAAAAAAACATTACTGAACACGTTTGGTTTCCAATTTTTTAACTTTTTTGTAAAGAGACTTAGATTATTTACTTACGATGTCGTCCACCTTATTTAAGCCAGAGCTTAATGACATTTTTCTTGTTGTTTCTTTACGGGTAATAGCGTAAGCTGTTTCGAGTAGTCGCTGACAAATTAATATGGTGTATAATTCTAACTTTCTCGCAACCAAATAGTTGTTTTTAGGTTTCTCGTGTAAGTCCGAACTCATTGTTGTCAGTTTTGTAGTCTTAATATTTGCGTAATTGACGAGGAAGACACGGGAACCGTTAAATAATTATTTCGTAAGGAAAAGACATGAAAAAGGTAATTGAGCTATATTATGGTTCATTGTAGAACTAGAGTCTCCGCATGCCCATCTCTGACTTGGTATACCGGTCCTCGTTTCCTGAAAGTGTCGTCATGATCCGAAGTGACGTCATGGAATATTTCTTTATTCCAGGCGGTAGGCATGCGTCGCCAACATATATGAATGAACAAATCTTATTAATTCGTCACATTTGACTCTCCGGTTCAACATTTTCAGATGAAAACAGTTGCAGTAGTGTCATTACTTAGTTTAGTGATCGTCTGAATCGAAGGTACCAGGGTGGATCAGTTCTGAGAAAGTGAATGTATGTATAGTTTACTTTAGTTTTTTCCTTTGTAATAATTTTATTCATATGAACAGTTAGTAATAGTTGTTTGCAGGTCGGCTTTTGTTATAGTATCATTAGATAAGGATTTTGTTATAGTATCATTAGATAAGGATTTTGTTATAGTATCATTAGAGAAGGTGTTATTATAGTATCATTAGATAAGGATTTAGTTATAGTATCATTAGATAAGGCTTTAGTTATAGTATCATTAGATAAGGGTACATTATGTAGATCGCTTTAACAATTTTTACAGAAGAGATGGGTCCTGCAAATTCTAATCCGTCACTCGGTAATTATAGTTCGCTG
The DNA here is from genome assembly GCF_053919585.1 of Euprymna scolopes. Taxonomy (NCBI): domain Eukaryota; kingdom Metazoa; phylum Mollusca; class Cephalopoda; order Sepiida; family Sepiolidae; genus Euprymna; species Euprymna scolopes. The sequence continues at coordinate 116,413,933 of NC_136492.1, read as the reverse complement.
AAGAGTTTTCCGATTCCAATGTACTGTAAACTGTATTACGTGTACGCTAAAGTTCGTTAATTTCTAACCTTTTTTCTCTGTGGATTACACCATTCGTTTATTGCTCTGAGAATTATAAGAATGTTTATACAAAATGATTGCCATGTTGTGTCTTCATGCAACACATATTCTACGCGATCATTCTACAAATATTTTCAGTAATAAGGGGAGATAATCCAATAAACAGATTTTCTATCATGGGTCAGGTTTTAAGGTCTTACAATAATCTTTCAATAGGTAAACATTATCAATCGTGGTTACACACCCGCGGCCTAGAGATGCGTTCAATCTATATATATATATATATATATATATATATATATATATATATATATATATATATATATATATATATATATGTATATATAAATGTAAATCTTGGTTCGTTCGCTGTTAATATTCTAAAAAAAAACACTGGACGGATTGCTTCCACGTTTTGATATAATATGTTTACTATATCCATGTGTGTTTTTTTTATATATTTCTTTTCATTATAACATTACACTTAATTTTTCTATGATAAATAGGTGGTTTTCTTTGCACCGATAGGCCATTTTTTTATTTAGGGACAATTATTTATTACCGCTTCCTGTCACGTGACCAGTGTTTCCAATTTACGGTTTTCCTGCTAGATCTGGAGATTTCGTTTGCAACTTAGCGGTGAATTCTAGAAAATCTGGAGATATTTGGCACCACACACCCGCAATTTTAGATTAAAAAAATAAAGAAAAGCGCTTGAAAATTCTTTAAAACATAAAATAAAGTCAGTCATGTAAGTAAAAAATTAGCATTTATTGCCTTTGGTAACAATTATTTATTGATTATTTGTTTTGTTTTTCACCTTTTTTTCGACTAACCATTCTTAAATCTCCTATAAAATCGATTTTTCCAAGTACATTTTAGGTGGGGCACATTCCAACCTCCGAAGTTTAGTTTAAAATACGATCTAAGCAACCCCGCTTAATTTAGAAGTATTTATTCGAAAATTGTAAAAAGCAAGAAACAACAGCAAAAAAAACTTATGCCAATACATTAGAATTTAATTATCTACCAACCTAAATGCTAAAACAAAGTTTTTTTTCTAATTTCAAAATATTTTGCACCATTATTTTGATGTTTAATTTGCAGTATATTTCAATTAAACTTTTAATATAAAGAGTTTGAGTTTATGATTTCTTTCTTGCAAAAAAATACCCTCTCTGATCGAAGAATTGTAGGTACAGACAAAATGAATGCTGACGCTCAAAGTGTATAAACATTTTGACCCCTCCCTTTACTTAAAAATTCACCAAAAATCAACAAATTAACCAATTTTTATGAACATTTCAGTATTCATCAAATAATGTTCGCAGAACATAATGAAGTAATCATTTTTACTTAACTCTTAGGGAAACTGTTTTATTTTGTTTAAAAAACAATACATTTACTAAAGTTATGGTAGTCAGTAGTAAATAAAACACGCAAGAATTTATTTTTGCTTGTTTATATAAATAAAGCGTCGTAATTTGTAATAATAAAAATAATTTTTACAGGAACATTACGAAAAAAGCCCCTGAAGTCTGTATTAATGAATTTCTGGCATATTATTCGGGAAATTAAAGATTCAATTAGATTCCTGGCCAGTCACCTAAATTATTTAGGGTGAAATGAGTTTAAGAATTTATAGCCAAACCTAAATATTTTTTTTTTGCTAAGAAAATAGCATTAATACAGTAAGTTAGGTAAAATTTCCATAGAATGCTCTGCTTTACGGTTGTTGTAAAATGGTACGGAAATTTGAATTTCGTTCCCTTTTAAATTCGGTACATTTTTACATTACGTCCAACTCATCGTTCACATTCGACACATCAACTTTTATTGCTTTTTGGGTATGCTGGGAAGGTTAGGGGTGTCTATTCCGAAAGCCTTTCTTTACATGGGTAGATTGGTAGGTGTGTCAGAAATTTCGTGAAAAATAGTTAATAATTCCACCCCGTCTTTCCAAGCTTACACCCTCTCGAAAAATATAACCCAAGCCCTCATATTTTTTTTCAATTAAAGGAGCAAGTACCACGGTTTCATTAAAAAAAGCAAAAAACAAACAACGTGGGTTTTGTTTTGTTTTAAATTTGAATATATTATTTATATGACCCTTTTATCTTCAATTTGTTATATATAACACTTTGTTGAGTAAATTATTTACTTTTTAATGGACATTTCAAAATGGGAGGCGGGAATTATTCGACCCCTGTCTTTCCAAGCTTATAACTACTCGAAAAATGTAATTCAAGCTCTAATTGTTTTTCAATTAAAGGAGCAAGGACCAAGGTTTTATAAAATTGAATAAAAGAAAAAAAAACAAGCAATGTGGTTTAAAAAAATGTTTTTAACTTCGAACTTTACGGCCAAATTTCTAAAAAAACACTACTTTTTTGTTTTAAATTTGAATATATTATTTATTGACCTTTTCTCTTCAATTTTTGATATATAACACTTTGGTGAGTAAATTAATTATTTACTTTTTAATAGACACTTGAAAATAGGGGGCATGAATTTAAATTGGAAACAGCATAACATTTCACATTGACCCTTAAAATATCGTAAAAATAGAATCAATAGAAAAATTTTGATAGATTTTTAAAGTTTAAAAATTGAAAACTATTGAGTTCGAAAAATTCATTACTGTTTTTTAAAAAATAAAAAAATATATATTTCTATTACTTTTAAAACAACTTTAATAGTTTTTTTTTAATTATAATCCATAAAACAAATAAACAACCCACTTCTAAACGAGAAACTACGAGCGTTTTTTATATTTTATTCGCAGTTTCGTGATATGGGTGTCAAAACTTCCTACAACAATTCTGATACATCTACTAGATTGAAGTGTTAATTCGTTGTAAACGTACCCAACAACCTATATATGCCGACATTTCCAATGTGAATGGTAAGCTGGACCTATGTAAAAAATGACAAAAAGATATACCAAACTGACTTTTTCGTTTAAAAATGGAATGCTTTGCCTTTCGTTATTAACTTTTTTTTTAATACGTATTGATTTGTATACATAAAGTACAATTGTTGAATGTTACTGTTTTGATTATATTCGTTTGGGGGCACAATTAAAAAATTAAGAAAGATTAAAAGGGAGCGAAATATAAGTTTCCGTTCCATTTTTACAACAACCGTAAAACAGCGCATACTCAGCAAATTTTATCGTAATTTTGTAAGCATAATGTTGAAACACTAAATCAACATTTTATTTATTTTTGCATAATTAATGATGGAAGTATTTTCTGTTTATTTATGAACATCTGTTAAAAAAATAATTTGTACATTCTCTTGAAAAAAAGGAAGCAAACATTTCTCTGCTTTCACATAACTATTTACAGTGTTCATGTAAAGCATTCATCTGTTCTTTTCATAAAAATTCCGTTTTCAAAGAGAAACTTTTACTGCCAAATGTATTTTAAAAAAATGCAAGTTTTCCTGAAAAAAAACTTTAACCTTAGAATTTATGGTAAAAAATTAATCTTTTGGGGGGGAAAAATAACAACTTTTATTGGTTAAAAAGATGGCAAAAAATAAGAAAAGTAAATGAACGAATAAAATGCAATTTTTCTCAAGGAATGTGTTCCATTTTCACAAACTGAGCCACAGCAACGCGTGGCAGGGGACAGCTATTTATTTATAATTTTATATACATTTAAGTGACGTATACTATTGCTTAATTTTAATATATGTGTTCGTGCCTGTGTATATATTTGGCATCCTTTAAAGTAAAATATAGTTTTAGATTTAATTTTTATATATCCTGAAATAAAAATCTGTTTTCCTCTGAGAATATGGAAAAAAATCCGTATAGCACCCTCCTTTATGAGGTGAGTCGTTGCCCATTCGTGATTGATGGGAGCTTGAATTCTACTATGAAGGAGGCTTTTTACTAACTATAGCAGTCCCGTATGTAAATAAATAAAACTTGCATAAAATAAGTGCAACGCTTACACAGAATTATGATGAAAACGTAGCAGAAAACATCGTATTCCATATAATCTGTTCATGAATCTTAGACCCCTAATTAGTCGAATCTGAAAGCCTCTTATCTCAGCCCATACTACGTCAACAGGTGAGATGAATTCTAAGAAATGTAGATCAGTTTCGTCCAGCACATTGTGATTGCTTCGCCATTATGCGTCCGAATTTGCAGCTTTCATTACCGACGATTGTAATCACGCTGTCAGATAGCGACCAACACGTTATCCGATTGTAATAGCATCATTTTTACGGCTTTTCGAACTCGACATTTCAATGCAGCGTGTCACGTGATTTCCTGATAAAAATGCTGTATACTATCTGTACAATCGTCTCCAATTACTGAGCAGCGAAGATGCAAGTTTATTAATATCAATAAGAGGTTTCTGTCCGGAATTTATTTTAATAAAACCTTGATAATATGCGTACGAAGATTTTGTTGAGAATCGATTGTGTGATAATCGTACCTATCGAAACACTGTGTTTACTATGATAGTGTTGATGATTCAAAAATAATTAGAAAATCGCATGTGTGTAATTGAACTTGAGACAGATGAAAATTTGAACAGCCTCTCTTTAGTTTCTAGATGATCCAGCAGATTTCCATCACACTATCAATCTTGTAAGAGGATAACAATAATAGTATATGCTAGAAGTAACGGTATCCATCGCATCTATGGATCAGCGGACAGCTGAAGTGCAATTATAGTATGCAGTTAAAATACAGGTTTTTATTTGATATTTTATTGGGTAAACTGTTGCCATTCATTTAAGAGACAATTGCTTCAATGTGTATGCATTATTATGAAAATAAACACATGTCTTTTAAATATATTTAAGGCTATTACACAATATAAAATTAAATTGTTAATGCATAGTTTAACAATTCTTTTCATACATGACTATATATGTATATACGGATATACACAAGCGGCAAAAAGAAACTTCACACTTGATTTTTTTTTCAAAAACTGTAAATTAAAGCTAAAGTCAATGTAACTGTTTAAACAAACTATATACCTCATTTGATTAGCCGTTTAGTATTCTATAATTTTGCCTGATAATATTTGATTTTTAATTGAAATATTCTAGTGTTCATGGCAATTTAAAAAAAAATGACTTCAGAGGCAAAAAGAAAGTCCGCACAGAATATAATATACCGAATAAATTTTTCTTATCCAAGTAATCAGCATAATGTTTGCAAAAAATGTATGCGTCGTCTTTCTATTAAAATCAGCGGATGTACGTGTTCATGCAAATATATCAATAGATCCTAGAGTGAAGTTTATCAGTTGTTCGCTATTTCTCTCTTACAGTTTAATAGATGTTGGTATTCTTTAAAGTATAGGATAGCACATTTTTTATGATGGAATAATCTACATGGATCGTCTACGTCTCCGCATGCATTGGCTTGTCTTACTATTTTCTATATAGCGAAGGAATAGCGAACAACTGTGTACACAGGATAAAATTTAATCTAGGATAGCGATACAAAATAATTTAAAAATGAACAATAACAAAGACAATAACTAAATGAACTCAACATGAATATACATAAATTATCATATATATATATATATATGTATATATATATATATATATATATAAACTAGAATAATATAAAAAATAACATTTTACTATACCTAGTTTATGAATAGGTCAGCACACTCGATATCTGCGCTTCCAACTAAAAAGCACACACAAAAAAGGAGTGAACCTAAGGTAAAATTGGCCTTTGTCCTGTAAGTGGCTGCCCATTAGCTGATTAGGAGGGGCGCAGTGGAAAAAAACTTAATAGAATGTGCGTATTTAAAAACGCGAGACAACCACAACTCGTCGGATAAGCCTGACGAATCCTAGGGTGGATATAACGCGGAATATTCTGTGGGGCATAATTGCCATATATATTTTCATAACTTATTATATATATATATATATATATATATATATATATATATATATATATATATATATATATACACATATATATTATATATCTATTGTCAGAAGAAATTACAAATATTGATTACATGTATATTTATTTTTAAATTACATCAAACAGAGGAGCAAAAAAAATTGAAACGTCATATCGAATGTGAAGGTAAATATAAAATTGAGCAATGCATTTAAGACCAATATTATATGTATTAGTAGATCTTTTTATAATTAAACATGTAAACATACTGCTTTTTATATTATCTTTTTCTTCCATGATAATATACGAAATCTAGTTTTATTGTTCTGTTGGTATGTTACTTACTATGGATTAATAAAAATATACCAGATAATTGAAAAAAAGTGGAAATCAGAAAAAAGACGTAGTATCACATATTAATATGAGTTAATCTGTCTTTCTTTGTAGTAGTGATTCTTGTTCGAACTGCTAATGCGTCAAAACATGTTTTTAACGGTGGTAGCAAGAAGGAACACATATATGACAATAAATCAGGTCATAAATTGTTTTTCAACAAGAACGATGTCTTACCTTGCGCGCATTAAGCCAATGAAGAAAACGGAATAAAAATACAAACAAAAGTAAATTATAAATCCATAGAAATCGATAAATTTATGTTTAAATATTTTAGCAAAACGCTGTAACAAAATTCATATAAATTAGAATCTAAATATTAAAATGTTTTACAGTTGATTTAATATGTAAAATGCAGAGGAAAAAAGAGTGGAACTATTGATAAATCAGTTGAATTCAAACTTAAAAAAACAGCAACACTCTGTCTTTTGTATGTACCACCTCTTTAAAAAGTTAAATTATTAGTATACTTTTCAATTGTACAATCGGGATTTAAATAAATGAATCTGGAAATTTAATTTATTACTTGATACCAGGCCAGTTCAACATTGTAACAATCCAGATAAAAAAAGGATTATATTTCAGAAATAATTATATTCTCAATATATATTATTGTGTGTTCGTTATATGCCACATTCCAGTAGCACCTTTACAGAGAGCCTAAATTTATTACTCACGCTGACTACTTAAATAAAGATAAAGTACGATAATTACATGAATCCCCTGCTTTGTCTGCCGCACAAAATTATGTTTTCTCCCATGAGGCATATAATCCTATCACATATTGATAAATCCAAATCAATGCTGTTTTATTAATTCTAAGGAATATATCTTAACGTAACATATTACAGGTGTGTTTAACAAGCTTCGGTTCAATTTGCATCTTGTATTCCGTAGATTTATTTATTAGTATCTTAAATGATAGTGTTGCGATGCTTTGTTTATTTCTAATAATAGCCACTTACCAACTCGCCGAGTAAGAAAATCTAAGACCTTATTTGTAGAGGCCTCTAGATAAAACTAGAAATAATTTATATCCTAATATATTCGTAGCCAGAGAAACAAAACAGAAATACAATAACTCATCAAAAAATGAATCATTATCAAATAAAATTCAAATTAATTAAAACAATTCTGGTTTCGTTATTTTTCGATTCCATAAGAGGTCATTTTCAGAGAATCACAATCGGAACCGTAGAATTAGAGGGAAATGTAGCCTGCAATAGCAGCCGGCAACATCAACCATTGGCGTCTTTGAACATTAAAAAATAACGTCATGCGCATATACAGAGAATATATGCTTAAAATGTGTCCGAACAGAATCTGAGAATGTATCTCAGAATATTATTTCCCCTGTTAACACTTAAACAAGAATATTTATTCAAGTTGTGAATATGATTCAGATGTGTCAATATCTAATATTAAAAACGAACGTTTATTATTTTTACAATTTAAATGTAAACGTTATATAAAATACTGATAGGCTTGTATACATATCAAGATTTTGAGTATAAAACATAATATACCATAGAACGATATGTATGAGTATTTCAAATAACTAAACACATTTTTCAACATAAAGTGTAATTTACTGATAACAGATTCAATCCCTATACAAAATGGTTATTTACATGCTACTTTAAAAGAAAAATAGAATGTTGAAGAAAAGTAAATACCGTATGTAACATACATTGGTAATGTAGTTTGCGTTACACAGTCTCTTTTCTATTCATAAAAAAATATCAGTAGTCCCGGGGTTATAATTCGAATTACGTTCAAACCTCAAACCCTATCTGTATACGTCAGTGTGCATGTAGAATTTAAAAGAGCTTGGGATTAATATTTATTATTGTCTTTGACTAAAAATTGTCCCTATAACTACGCACAAAAATATTACAAAAATGTTCCTCATCGACATTTTATAGCTCGTTCCTCTTACTACTATGCGAATCAGGCGAGAATTGTAGCCAAGAACGATATATTCGAAAACCTAAATTTGATTAGTTTCTTTCCATTGCTCACAACTGTCATGATTTCGATTCATTCGGGTCGTTTGGAGTATTCTGCTGACAATTATCTTTAATTTTCTGCTCCTACAAGGGTTGTTATTGAGCATCTGCTAATTAAGTTCGAATTCTGTTGAAGGATTCCAGAATTAAACCCCCTTTAATAGAGTGTTCCCCTTGAGAAGAGACATTGTGTGTCAAGTGTTTTATTTTCATTTATTATATCTAGTAAATTAAACAATATCTGCCAATACATATTTAATATAAAATATATAAAACACAGAATATATAAAATACAGAAAAAATGAGTCTATTACTGCTAGAAAAATCAATGTCTGAGAACAAATCGACACGATATATCCTTATAGTATTAATATAATATGTATATATTTTGTAAGACCTCTTTTATTCCCATTTCTTTCTTTCCCACACGGTAACTGTTTTTTTCTGTCTAAAGGTTGACATTTCATGCTAATGGAGTTATAGGTGGCGTTGTGGGTAAAATAGTTTGATCAGCATCTGTGGTCAATTCTTCTACTGATGATTGCGAAACGATAAAACACCAGAATATGTAAGTATAATATATAATTATTATAATTTTCCACCTCTTAAACAAGTACATACTTTAAGTTCAGCACTGTATGTGAAATAAAAATTGTTGCCTATCCTTGTGTGGGACCGCAATTTTCGGTCTCTTGCTTACTATATATGGTCTCCATTACATTAGGGATTAATATGGGTTCACAATGTTTAATTTTCCTTAATTTTCGTGGCTATTGGTAGTGACCCAGGGTTAATGTTAATTGCTAATTTAGTCAGATTGTTTTGTAACCGGGTCCGAATAATGTGACCAGCATGAATCGTCGTTTTGTGCATTGATGATTGCGAACGCATGAAACACTAGTGTATTAAGGTATAAAAGTAATTATTTATAATTTATGTTTATTTCATCCCCTAAGAAATAGGTTCTGAAAATTTGAGGATTGGGTAATAAAAGAAGCTCAGCTGATCTTGTGCGACATCGCGATGTCCAATTGCTAAATGAGTATAGATAGTTTTAATAACGCTATACCATTATTTGGCTTTATAAATGTTATATTTCTATTAATTCTCATGTTGGTTGAAGGTGGCTCATGGATGATGTTTTTTGGTTATCTAGTCATAGATTGCTTCGTGGTAGGGATTCAAATGCTTCAACCAGCAGCAATCGTCAGTTACATCCCTGATGTTTTCGTTAAACTACAACAGCGATATATGTAGGTATAAACATTTATTATTTATAACTTATAGTTGTTTCGCCACTTAATGTAGTAAGCGATAAAACGTTGAACACTGTCTGGGAAATAAACGGCGGTTTGTAGACCTTGTGTTAGATCACAATTTATGGTTGCCAAGTCATTATTTAGTGTATTAATAATAGTATTTCGTATTTCTGTATTTAACTTTATGAATGTTGGGTTGCCTCTCTTTCTCGGGGTGGTATATGGTGGCCCAAAGAAACGTTTCTCTTTATTGGTGTCAAAGATCGTTTCGTCGCCTTGTATGTGTATATCGACAAGTAGAAATCGTCACTGACTGCGAAAACAGATATCACATGTTTCTGAACCTATAAGAAATACTCTTCTATATAATACGACCATTACAGAAATTCCCTTGTAGCCAAAGAACCAAAGTTTTCCAGGAACAGATTCTACAAAAACGTTATTACCTCTAGACTATTAACCACTTATTATGTAACGTAACATTTCATTTTAGACACTTTTAGTCGTAATAATAAAATAATACATTGATTTCTCAGAGCAACATCATAACAATCCCAACCATTTTAGAGAGAAAGTCGAACCTATTTTTCTCTCTTAATAACAAGTACTCCTACGGCTCCCAATAATTACCGGGAGGTATTCTGCACTTGGGGCAGATATGGGGCTTCAACCTTCGTACCTTTATCATAAACGCATTGCCACTATATTCAATTCAAAACTAATAAAGTCTCTTTACAGGAATAACGATCTTTCTAATTGGATGATCTCTGGCCATTCTATTATACGGAAAAACCGTATTGCTATTCTGAACGAACGCTAATGTACAATTCACATATGACGTCGCAAAGATCTATAGTTTTGACCTGTGAGTAAGTTGCTCGCGTGCTCGATTTGTACATTTGTTTCAGTAAGTGACTATGTAACCAATCCATTGCAGCTCAGCTCAGGTGCATAGGCTCGTGATTGAAATGCACATGTAGCCGATACATGTGGCGTTACCCGTGGTTTCGTCTAGTGGTCTAATTCTTCTTCGGGTCGTCGTCGGTCTCACTCCGGTTCTGCTTTCAAATCAGCGTCAAACTGTCACATGGGCTATCGGAGAAATATATTGCATTCACAACGGCGTTCCAATCAAAGATAAGAAAGTCAAAACTTAATTGGTTTTTCTTAACACAGTATTGATTATTGTCTTTGACTTTACAATATAATAGTTACACACTGGCCTAGTCATGCAACTTAGGGGGCTGGCAGTTTTGTTTATTTTACCAATTTCTCCGTTCTTCATCTACCGTCAGTTCACGGGAAGGGATCAGCGAGAAAAGACGCCAATTAGCTAAGTTTCTTGTTTTTATCAAATCAGTCGTTCCTCCGTCCACCTTTTTGGAGCTATTCTTTCTTTCTTTCCTTTCCTCTCGATCTCTCTGTTTCCCTGATTTCTACCCCTCCTTTCGGCTTTATCTATCCCCATTTTTAACCCTCATTGCACTGAGGTGTTACTTATGATGTAATTAGGAGCTATTAGTCACCTCCAGGTCGACCATGTCACTCAACAGGGTTTTAAAAACAACCTCATCGTTGTTAACAGATTTTTAACAGCCATGATATCGGAACAAATTCTCGTTTGTCTTTCTCCTAAAAAGAACCACCCCGGCCCTGATGTGATAAGCGACACCTATTTATCTCCATGAGTGACTCGTCAAACATTTACGGCTGGCGACCCTGTATTGCTTTTTCTGCCAACTCGAGACTCTCATTATCATATTTATTTATTTATTTATTTCCCATCGAAATATTCCTATTTCTTCTCTCATAAACATCTGTTTTTTCCCTGATCAAGTGTCAGTATGTCCCCCATGCCTCATCCTCTCCCATCCTCTATTTGAAAAGCAAGATCATCTGGTGTCGCAAGATTTTCGTCATAACTATACTATTTACAAACATTGTTACGTTTTTATAGTTAATTAATTTATATACACTTCATTTAACCATGCGCAATCTATTAAATTATCTCGCTGCTTATATGCTTTCCAAATCCACATCTCCATCTCTCACTCTCTCACTCTCTTTCTCTCTCTTTCTCTCTACCTATCTCTTACTTTGGAGACAGGTGTTTTCTTTCCCTCTCGCTCGCTCACAATTTACGATTTTCCTAAATATGTATTTTAGCTTTTCTGAAACAAAAAAATGTGTTGAGCAACAAAACCAAAGTAATGCAAAAAAAAAAATTGAATGTAAAAACTGTACTTACATCTGTAAATTAACGGTTTCAAATAAAACAGTCATCGTTCCTTAAAAAATAACACAATTATTTACCAATAATTTGCAAATAAAATGTTTTAAAAGGAATAAACAAAAAAATTATATTCAGTAAGTATGCGGTACTTTTTGTGATTTTTATTTTTCTGGTTTATTTGTTTGTTTTGAAATTAGGCTGCGTCTGTTAGCGCGCTCAGATAAATCCAATTATTGCTGGTTAGGCACAAACCATGATTGACGGAATATCGACAGAATCCGGGTTAAATTCTGCAAGATAATTTGTTAAGATATTTTCCATTTTTTTGACTTCCATACCGTTATGGACACACCTGCACCCGTGTTTGCAAGTTAGAGTCTAGTTTTAGTTACAATTACCTACGCTACAGCTTTAACTTAAATTTCCTTACATAGGGAATTGAATAAGGTGAAATAGTTGATTAAAATTTCTTTCCCGGTATGATTCGCGAGATTGCACACAGGTTAAGCATGTATTTATTTATTTTTTATACCTTATGTCCACCTCATCTATTGTCATAGGTTTTTGAAAATGCTGATTGAGAAAATCTCATTCAAATGTTGGCAGGAGAAGTATGTATACTGATATAAAGACCTGTATGATGGGCTGTAATTTACTGCCTGGTAGGTTTGTACGGATGCACGATATAGAAATGTACTTGTCTCCTACCGACACTGCCAACCCAAATGTGTTTTTTAGTATTTGTGGGTGAGTATGCTGCACACTATTATAACTGTAACATTCGGGAATTATTTTCAACCAATAAAAAGGGTCAACTCCAAAGGCCGTTATTTAAATCGGAATATATGTGGCTCTTTCGAACCCATTCTAAATATAAGGAGTTTGGGATGTCTATTCCTAACGCCGTGCTTAACAGGAAAACACATAAATATGTGCAAAAATGCATAAACATATAATTAGCATAATTTATATTGGTTAAAGAGTTGAAAAGAAAAGGAAAACTTGATCAAAGAACGGAATCAGCAAGGACTGCTACAACTCATTTCGGTCACTTGGAACTGTCTATATATAGAGAAAATTCCTAAGCTCTAAACATTGTTTTAACTTTCAATTATAAATATAATAGATCATTATCCGTAATTTTATAAATTCAAACTAATTCATGCATTCCCTTAATTGTTTTTTTTTTAATTCAAAGCGTACCTGTACTATTTTTATTACTTTTTTGCAAGGTAGTGGGCAGGCTTCCTCTGGTCAACACCGCTCAACGGTTTATTCTAGTTATTTGTAAATAATAGTCACACGAACACGCAAACGCACACACGTACATGTGTATATATATATATATATATATATATATACATATATATATATTCAACTATAAGACACGATTATCTCTGATTATAAGAGAGCAAGCGTATGAAATATTATTCCAATCGCCACTAATTATCATTTACTTCTAATTAAGTTATTATTAACAGGTAAGATGACAGAATCTGTTTATCATAAATATTTTTAATTACATGTTGTTTTAGACTAGATAGTTGCAAACGAATCAATATTGTAAGAAGTCCCCTTTTGAAATCTAATTGAGGAGACTTAAATTTGGAACTTTGGAAGTCTGTAATCAGACTTGGCCTTTTTATCGGCTGTATTGTCTCAGGAGATCTGTAGTTAATAGTAACTTGCTGACTGGAACATAGTCATGAATATTTAGCGACATGCAAATACTTATGTTAAAACAAATATAAAGTATATCTGGGAAAATTCAGTATTGAGCACTCTTTCATTAATCTCGTCATAACTTCATTAACTACGTTACCTCTGGAAAATATTAACCCATGACATCCTTCCCATATATATATATATATATATATATATATATATATATATATATATATATATATATATATACTAACATTGGTGCCCGGCGTTGCCCGTGTGTTAGGAGGTTGAGCAAAAAAAAAGGGTCATTATTTAATTTGACCCCTATTATGACAACTTAACATTTATTGTTTTGGGCGCAAGTAAACTGTTTAAGTTAGATCCATGTCCAAAACACCTATATCTAAAATGTCAAGTGTTTAGACCAAAAATTGTCGGAGGAGTTTGGTAGAGTTCTCAAAGGTCAAACCCTTAAACTTTGACCCCTTACTCGCAAAATTTCTGGCCTAAATACGCTCACATCGATTTTTCCAAATCTCAGTATCCTGTATATAAAATTTCGAGTCTATAGACTTAAAATTGACAAAGTTATTGCGTATGGAAATGTACACAGACACACGCACATAGACACTTTCGCTTTTATAGATATAAAAATTATAGACAGATGCAGAGATTTGTTAAAAAAAAATATATACGTATACATAAATATATATGGACACAATTTTGTGTTTACTATAAACTTTTTTCGCAAATATTATGCAAGTATATATCATGTAGAATGTTTACATGAATATAAATACAGGTAATAGTTAACTAATGATGATTATCCCATTAAGAAACCGAAGCAACTAATAGGGAATTAATTAAAATTAATGTTTAAAATAATATGCTAATTGGCTAGATCGTTTGCAATTCCACAACCAAGATATAAGAAAATTGTAGTTTCTTTTTTAATATAGAATAGAGGCTTGCCTTTTTTCTGTTGTTCTTGGCCTTCGGGCCAGGATCAAAGTGTAGCATCTATTCTGCAGTTGCAGCACTTAAGGTAATTTATCTCAGTCAATAGAGGGGAACCCCTCTATACTGGGAAAATTATTAGTTTTGGTAACCAGAGTGCCCGCTTTTTGCCTACTTGTAGGGGAGCTGTTTTTTTACCCCACATTAAAAACGGCCTTGTGCCTAATTTGCTTTGGTGGGGAAGCAAATAAATACAATAGGAAAGGGGGTTTATAACATGAATATCGATACACGCAAAAGGAAAACAGATTTATATATATATATATATATATATATATATATATATATATATATATATATGTATATATATATATATGGAATGCCACTTGACTTTTATCATATTTATTGATTTAATGAATCCGTTCATTCTTTAATTTTATAAATTTTAATTTTCTTATTTTCCACATGTCACGCTGTGATCTTGAATTTTTTATATAAAACATGCAATACCTCAGCCTTACCAGTTGTTATCTTTAAAAATACAGATTTTTTTGTTTACTTTGTATACGGCGAAAATACATGAGTACATGCTTATATTGTCAGATGTAGGCACTACTACAAATTAGGCAATATATTGCTTTAAATAAGTATTAAAATTATCGCTATAACGCTACGATACCATTTTTTTGGTGTTATAAACATCTATGCAGTTTACTTTTAGAAGATAGCTGTAATGGACAGTTATGTATAAAAAAAAACATAGATTTTGCAATTCAATGGTGCATATTCGTTAACTCATTGATTAATAAAGTTTAATACATTTTGTGCTCAACTACTTCAGTAGTTAACAAATTTGTTTACGAGAATAATAATCGTTTATTATAGCTTCAAATCTGATTATTTTAACGAGTCATATAGAAGCCAAGTTGTCTAGTTTTTCGAGATGTGTCTAAACAAGTTTGTGCTTGGGGCAACCTATCTAGGTAATAGAACACCTTGGGATAGATTTTCAATCTTGAACAGACATGCAGGCCTTTTACAAAAAGTAAATCCATCACGCATGGTTAAACCCTGATCAGAACGTACGTTTACGTTTTAATACGGTTCCGGCGTGTGAGTTCAGGTTCATACATTTCTTTTTAACGAAAAGCAAAATCTAATACTGAAGATATGAATATGAAAGAGGCTGTGCCATGTCTATAATACCTTAACAGTTGCAAAATGTAGATAGAACACTTTTTATAGCTTATATATATATATATATATATATATATATATATATATATATATATATATATGTGTGTGTGTGTGTGCGTGTGTGTATGTGTGCGTATTCTATGTATAAGCTTACACTTAATGTAACATAATCCTGTCTTAAGATCATTTTTCGTTCGTAGCAGTGTAATCAAATAATATATGTGCCCATATTAATGCATATATATGATGTACTCTCTTGTCGATTTCGCCCTGGGAGCTTCCGCCAAAGCAAATACGTTGCTCAACGATTCACACAGATGATTTATTTTTATAATGCTGAAGGTTTTGTGTAGAACAACCCCTAGTTTACGTATACTGCTAACATTTGTCGGTGCAGATAACGGCCACAGGCTAGAGTATACGGTGACCGCTAATTTTTACATAAGAATTTACTTTTATATGCCTATTTTAATAAAGACTGAGGGCGCATCTCTTCAAGAAATTAATCCCCCCCCCCTAGGATATCAACCTGGACATTTCTATGACTCGGATCATATATATATTAACTTGGGAAAAAAACATATAGAAATTAAACTACATAATTTATTAGGATATTTAAAAAACAAATTGATATTTTTCCTTTACTTCTTGTAAGTAATTAGAGCGCATCGATTTCTACACTATATATATATATATGTGTGTGTGTGCGTGTGTGTGTGTGTGTGTGTGTGTGTGTGTGTGTGATTCTTGTGCGATGCGTATATTTAGTCACATACTATACACATATTGAAATAAATGAAACTGAAAATATTTTTAATTAATAAAGCATATTCATCAGATCTAGCAGGACCTGTGGAAATTCCACAGTAGCATTTTTTATATGTAATATATTGTTGCTAGGCATGCTGTGAGTGTTCTGTTCAGCATGAATGAAGACATAATCATATTATTCTTGTTTTATATTAAAACTGTACTGCCCCCTTAATAAAATAATAACTTTGATATATTTCCTGGGATGATTATTTCATTACAAACACACCGGTCAATTAACTCACATTTTATCATTTTTTATAATTATTGAATATTTTACTATGTTCAACAATAATTTTTCATAATTTCAGCCCACATTATCGTCCATCCCTTTACTAAAATATTAAATTTGATATACTGTATCGGCTGATTATTTTATTTAAAAAAAAACTGAACTATCAATTAACTCACATTTAATCATTTTTTATAATTCTTGGATATGGTACTCAACACTAGTTTTTCATCAATTAATCTCACCATATCGCACACCTTATTAAAATAATAACTTTGATATATTGTCTAGGCTGATTATTTCATTTCCAACACACACATCAATCAACTCACATTCCATCACGTTTCGTTATTATTGGATATGTTACTAATTTTGAAAAAAAATATAATTTAAACCAGCGTTGTCGCCCAACCTTACTAAAATAATAACTTTGATACATTTGCTGGGCTGATTATTTCATTACAAACACACTAATCAATTAACCTCCATTTCATCATTTGCACAATTCTTGGGTATGTTACTAATTTTGACATTCATTTTTCATAATTAATACCCATATTATCGCCCCCTCCTTCATAAAATAATAACTTTGAAATATTGTCTGGGCTTATTATTTCATTACAAACACATTAATGCATGACATCTCATTTAATCATTTTTCATAATTCTTGGACATGTTACTTATTTCGACAAGTATTTTTCATAATTTTAAGCCACATTTTCACCTTCCGTCTTTACTATATAATACTTTTGATATATTTTCCAGGCTGATTATTTCCTTACAAATACACCAATCAATTCATTCAATTTATCGTTTGTTAGTAATTCTTGGATATGTTACTAATTTCGAAAATAATTTTTCATAATTTAAGCCCTCCTCATCTTCTTCCCCTTTACTTATATAATAACTTTGATATATTTTCTAGGCTGATTATTTTATTATAAACACGCCAATCTATTAAATCACATTTCGTCATTTTTCGTAATTCTTTGATATGTTACTAATTTCGACAATAATTTTTTTATAATTTAAACCATCCTAGCCGGCCTCTCTTACTGAAAACTTACTTTAATATATTGTCTGCGCTGATTATTTCATAAAAATCACAACTATCAATTAGCTCATACTTCATTTTTTTTAATTCTTGGATATGTTACTCATTTCGATAATTATGTTTAATATTTTGTACCCACATTATCAAAATTACTAAATTAATAACTTTGATATATTATCTGGGATATTTTGTACCCACATTATCAAAACTACTAAATTAATAACTTTGATATATTATCTGGGATGATTATTTCATTTCAAACACACCAATAAATTAACTCACATTTCGTCATTTTTCATAATTATTGGATATGGTATTAATGTCGACAATAGTTTTATATTCATATTACCCACATTGTCGCCCACTTTACTGAACTAATAACTTTGATATATTGTCTGATTTGATTATTTCCTTGCAAACACACTAATTCAGTACATAACATATTATCAGTTTTAATAATTATTGGATATGTAACTAATTTTGACAATTATTTTTTAGAAGTTACACCATCGTTATCGCCCTCTCTTACTAACATACTTACTTTGATATATTTCCTAGGCTGATTATTTTATTATAAACACCCAATCGATTTACTCACATTTAATCTTTGTTCATAATCCTGGATATGTTACTAATTTCGACAATACTTTTTATAATTAAAACCCCACATTATTTATCTCCCTTCTACTTATACAATTTATTTGATATATTGTCTGGGCTTATTATATCATTACAAACACACCAATCAAGTAACTCACATTTTATGATTTTTCATAATTCTTGGATATGTTACTAATTTCGATAATAATTTTCATAATTCTAACTCACTATGTCGCTCCTCCTTACTTAAATAATAACTTTGATATATTGCATGGACTGATTATTTAATTACAAACAAATCAATCAATTCTGGGTATTCTCATAGTATATATGTTTCACCTATCTTATCCAAATCCGGGTGACACCGCATACTCTGCTAATATATATCGTTCAACTATCTCATTCGATCCCGGGCGACGCTGGGTATTTTGCTGCTATATGTTTTCCACCTATCTCATTCAATACTGGGCGACGCTTTCTGATAGTATATATTTGCACATCTCATTCAATCCCGAGACTGACTTCATGTCCGCCACCACACTATTGGAAATATACATTAAATAAAGTAATGTTTTAATCGTAAACTGTTTCAGTCATTTCCGGGGCTGGCTTTATATCCCCAACCCACTGCTAAAAATATACATGAAATAATGTAATGTCTAAATAGTAAACTCTTTCAGCCATTTCCAGGACCGACTTTATATCCTCAACCAACTGCTAAAAATATACATGAAATAATGTAATGTCTAAATAGTAAAATGTTTCAGCCATTTCTGGAACTGACTTATCATCCCCACCCCACTATCAAAAATATATATGAAATAAAGTAATGCATAAATCGTAAACTTTTTCAGCCATTTCCGGGACCGATTTCTCATCTCCCATCCTACTGTTAAAAATATACATTAAATAATGTAATGTCCGAAACGTAAATGGTTGGAGGCATTTCTGGAACCAACTTAATATTTCCCACCCACATGTTAAAAAATATACATTAAATAAAGAAATGTGTAATGTGTAAACGGTTTCGCCCATTTATGAGACTGATTTAATATCCCCCACCCCACTGTTAAAAATATACATGAAATAAAGTAATGTTTAAATCGAAAACGGTTTGAGTAATTTCCGGGACTGACTTCATATGCCGTAATCCACTGCTTAAATAAACTTGAAATAAAGTAATGTTTAAATCATAAACTGCTTCAACAGTTTTTCGAAAGTAATACAAAAAAAACACTGTTAGAGATTAGGCAGCCATTGTTTCAAAATTAATTTCTGAGTGTAGTATCAGTTTCAGCATTCCAGTGACTTTAATCCATCCTTTTTTGGTGTTGGTTAATGGAGGAGAAATCCTTCATTATTGATACAATTTTTATCGTTGTTATCGACCAGAGAGGCCATTTTGGGGAGCTGGTTTCCCCCTAAATTTTTAACCGACCTCATGTCCTATTCCGCCCTTTTGGGGAGGCAAGTAAACAAAAAAATAATCAGAACGGACATTTTCCAGGGTATTTTATAATTAATCAGAAATTACATTTCCAGGGCATCTTGTAATTAAATCAGAAATAACCTTTTCCAGTTACTTTTTTAATATTAAAACTGTGTTACAGTAAACATAGTACCTATTCACAATGTCTCCCCACGGGACAGATTTAGACACCAGGGTCGTTTTTTTAACGTGGAGAAAAATTGTCTTAGTCGTAAAGGATTTCTCTTCCACTGAGAGAGAATAAATTGAAACGTAGCACCTGAAGAACAGATACTCCACTTTTATCTTAGCCAAAAGGGCAAGAAAGACAAATCATTTTTATTAGCTTTGCCTCAATAGCGACACCAGTTTTTTTCAATTTATTTGAAATTTGTCACTTTCCTTTTTTAGGGATGCACAGCATGATAACGGACGGAGCGATAAGCGTAATAATATAATGATAATAAGAACTCTATGCGCGATTTAGAGGAGCCGTTCCTTTAATAAATTAAAATGATATAAATAGAGCAACATACAAAAGTATACCAGTAAGAGAGAAAAAGATGATCACTTTCTTAGCCTATGGCATTTGGAAACTAATGATTCTATTAAAAGGGGGTAAAAGCCAGCTTTGATAAAAAAAAAGAGTAAAATAGCAACCACCACTTGCAACATTTAGATTATCTATAACACAATTCGGGAGATGATATAATTGTATTAATGGAGATCATTACAAGAAAAAACGAACAAAAAACGAACAAGGGGAAATAACGTATTGATTAACTAAAAATGGATAGATTAGAATATTGAGAAATATGTGTATATACCTTTTTAATATAGATAAAAATTATGCCAGATTAATAAATAAATTGTATTTAATTCTGCTCAAGTGTCTGCAAGAATAATGTAAATAAGTTTGCATCACTCTGCTAGAAAATACCTTGAGAATTTACATTTGCCACAAAATTCGAAGGCAAAATACTTCTCAAAAGAGTTTTTAATGTTTGCGTTCGACCCAATTATATGCTGTAAATTAAATATAGTTCTGGGTTGCTGGCTAGATAAATCAGCACAAAAATATAGTATGTTGCTTTTTAGCCGTATGCTCATGTATATCCAAAAGCTCTTACAAGTACCGTAGTAATTGGGGTGTTATATTCAGCGAGGAGGAACTTCACTTAAACTAGAAACGTTATATATATTTGAAGAAACTAATGATATTGAATTGTAAGTTCACCCAAATTTGTAATTAATAACATGGTGCTTAAAAATAGAGGTAGGAACAATTTAAGATAATACAAAAGACGTAAGTCTGGCTCGAGAAAGAGATGCGAAATAATACATACAGAAATGAAAGGAGAAATATATGTTATGTGTATGTGTGTGTATATATAAATGTGTATATATGTATGTATATATATATATATAGAGAGAGAGAGAGAGATAGACAGATTTGCATATGCACATGTTTATATATATATATATATAGAGAGAGAGAGAGAGAAAGAGAGAGAAAAAGAGAGAGAGCAATGCATTCCCGGCGTTGCCTGGGTGTTAGAAGGTGTGTGCTGAGAAAGAAAACGATATTTTTTGTTAAATTTGCCTCCTATTATGACTCCTTATTATGCACACACACACACCCGCACTCACACACCCACACCCACAAACGTTCACTTTTATAGATATACTAGCAATGGGTGCCTGGCGTTGCCCGGGTGTTTGGAGGTGTATGCTGAGAAAAAATAACGGTATTTGTTTTTAACTTTGATCCTTATTATGACGCCTTAATGTTTATTCTTTTGAGCTCAAATCAAGTTATTAAGTTAAATCACTGTCAAAGGAACCAATATCTAACATGTCAAGTATTTAGACCCAAAATTGTCGGAGGAGTTTGGTAGAGTTATCAAATTCAAATCGTTGAACTTTGACCCTTAACAGCGAACTTCCTGGCCGAACCCCTATGACATCGATTTTCCCAAATCTCAGTACTCTGTATATCTAATTTCGAGTCTGTAGACTTAAAATTGACAAAGTTATTGCGTAGGGAAATGTACACAGACACACACACCCACACACGCACTCATACACGTTTATATGTATATAATCGGTGACTTATATAATAGAAATTATTCGAGAGCATGAATTTAATAAAAGCGAAAAAGCGCAAACAAACGAAAGAAATTGTAAAGAAGATATAGAGAATCCAATATATATACATATATATATATATATATATATATATATATATATATATATATATGTAACAAAGTGAAGATAGAAAAATATAAGCAACAAAATAAAAAGAGTGCAGAGATATAAACCCCAAACTTTATATGTAACCCTGTTCAAGTACATGGAAGTTTAATCAAAATTAGAGAGGAGTGTACCCGAGGATTTATATTTGCTACACAATCTGAATATAAAATGATCTTTAAACAGTTTTATTGCCCGTATTCCACCCAAAAAATCGCCGAAATTGAAATGCACTTTTGCGTGTTTGGTTACAGAAATTGTCACGAAAATATCGTATATTGCTGTTTGATTTGAAAAAGTTGTACGTTATAGCATATAAAAAAAGTTGTACGTTATAGCATATAAAAAAATCTCTTAAAAGGTGCAATAAGATGTCAATATTAGTGAACACTGTAGATGTGAAGAGAAAGTTTCAGTTAAAAAAGACTCGTTCCATATTTTTCAGGAAACTCTTCAGATTGAATTAATAGATAACCGAAATTTGAATTAATAACATGAATTTTATATAAAGCTCAGTATCGGAAATCAACCAGTTGAAGACTTCCAAAAGTCGTAACTAAAAATACAGAGGCGAACAAACACCAGTGAAACCGAAAGCGAGCGAGATGACGTTCTACAGTTTTACTGTATTCTACTCTCAAGATTATTTTCTCGTCTCATTTTAATTGGAGCGAAACTTCGATCTGAATGACGCCAGTGATACACTTGCTATGTCTAAAATATGTATGCATCATGAAACTAAGAGTTTATTTTAAGTCAATAGGAATTGTTACACTATTTGATATAGTTTATTCTGTTATATTAATTTATGTTAATATGCATAAGTACATTTGCCACATCTTCTGTATCAGAAAACACGCTATACAACATACACATAGCTGGGCGTGATGTTGTCAAGCTAATGAACAACCTTGATTCCTGTAGAGAAACCGGCCCCGTGTGAATCTCTATTCTAGTTTTCACAAAACTTCAACCAGAACTAGCTCCAATACTTAAAAAAGTTGTTTAAGCGTTATCTTAAAGAGAATTGCTTCCCAACACCCTGGAAAAATCATCTGTATGCTCTTTATTTAAGAATTAAGGTAATCTGTCATCTACCTCTCAGTACAGACTTATAAGTCTCCTGTGCGCCATCAGTAAATTGTTTGGATTTGTGTTTAATAGAAAAGTAGTCAACCATATCAGCAAAAATATCCTTCTTAGTGACATGCAATATGGTTTCCGTTATGCTAGATCTACAGGTAGTGGGCTTACGGTTATTTATCATATAATTAGCTAAACTCTCAACGGAGTCTTCCTTCTAGGGCAATTGCCCACGACATATCAAAGGCCTTTGATCGGGTATGGCATAAAAATCTACTTCACAGGATCTCAAGCTATAGTATAGTTGGAAAAGTCTTTTCAATTATTAAATCATTTCTCTCTGATAGCTTCATAAGAGTAGCGGTGGATGGAGATACATCAGAAGCTCATAGTATTAATACTGGAGTACCTCAGGAGTCCATCCTTGATTTAACTCTTTTTCTGAGCTGAATTAATGATCTTCCAAATCACATCCTTAGATCATTCGTAGACATTTTTTCTGTCGAAACTATCATCTATGACCGTAAACGACCAAGTTCTCTCTGATCCTTTCTCTCTCTCTTTCTCTCCCTCCCTCTCTCTCTCTCCCTCCCTCTCTCTTCTGATATTGATCACGTGGTACAATGGGAAAAAAGTGGCTTATTACTTTTAATGCATAGAAAATCAAGCTTCTATGCATCATCAACGTACTGATCACCATGTTGCATTAATTGGAAGGAATGGTTCTCGTCTTGGGGAGGTTCCATATTTTTAAAAGCTTCTGGGCTTGACCTTTACTCCTGATCTAAAATGGAACGCGGCTATTAAATTCGTTGCCAAGGTTGCTGGAAAAATGATGTGATCCTTCTATCTATCCAGAAGATATCTACCTGCTTATGCAATTCTCTTACTATATAAGAGCCAGGTACGTCTAAGACTGGAGTATTGCTGTCACATGTTAACAGGGGTTGCTAGGAAGGTTCTGTTCTGCATTGCCAGATTTCAGAATACAGTCTGTAGTCTAGTAGGCGATTCCCTTGTCTCTTTATTCTAACCTCTATCTAACAGAAGAGACGTTACGAGCCTGTTTCAATGCAAAAAAGTTCTTGATGAGCAGTTCGCCTTAATAATTCAATTTACCAAATTTATACGTCAAACGATTATTATGATATTGTCCTTAACCGCTATACACTCTTTAACCCTTATCCTAGAGTGGACTCTAGGCCTTGATACCCGGGGAGATCTTTGTAAAAAAAAATAACACAATAAACTGTCATATTTTGTTCGATTTGATGCTGGACAGATATGAGCAATGTGTTTAGGTGTATTCAATATGTTTAGGTATATTTATCCTGTTTTCATGTATGCCGCCTCGGTGGCAGTAGCTGCAAACATGCTAGCTAAATAAATTCCCATCAAATCCAAGTGTTGCATTGTAGGTGGGTATGTGTTCAAAAACAACAAAATAGTTGAAATTGCGCATGGGCAGAATATATTGGCTCAATTGATTTGCCTTTACATGCATTGTATCAACTTGCTTACTACGGAGGACGGGGGGGGGCATCAACCACAACGAAGTCTGATCGCGTTGTTAACCTACCTGGACTTTGTAAACCAACGTTTCCTGCCCTGTATATAGCAAAAAGAACAGTTCAAGAAAGTATTTTTTTAAATAAATAAGAGAAAAGAATAGGGTGATGCTGATGTATGTGCAATAAATTTCCATGCCTCGTTTTATACATATAATCACACACAAACATGCACACACAATTACACACACCCACACAGGCACCCACAGACTCACACACCCGCACATATAACCCCCCTCGTTGGTTAGAGCACTGTCGTAAATCATCTCACTCGCTACTTAATTGGCTTAAAAATGCGACGCTCATCCTTTGTTCATAAACAAGCGGTTAGAGTACTACAAAAGTGGTGGACAAATGTTTGTTTAAAAAGACATTAGGCGAGTAATTTACGGGCGTCGTTCCCGTGAGTCGATCGGTAGATCTGGTCACTATCAACTCGATTTTCGTAGGTTTAATCCTCGGCTTTTGAGAGATGCTAGTGTAGCGGCACTGATGAGTTGTGATACAACCAAATAGGACTGTATGTCGATGACTATATATATATATATATATATATATATATATATATGCATCGTTTTTATAATTACGTGACATTATTTCTTTGGCTTCGTCGGGCCGAAAGGAGTGTAATGAAAAAAATCATCCATAAAAACTCAGACTTATGAATGTAAGGTAAACTCCTACTTCACCTAGGGTCCTGAATATGACCTTAAACTATATCCAGTTGTGAGACCCCAGCTTGTCGACTTTGCGGAGTGTGGAGTCACCCTTTAATAACCATTGCTCCCAGGTCCACTCTGACCAAGAGTGGCAGTACCTGTTAGGGTCCCAACTATGGGTTAAATAGAAACCGACGTGAAAACAACAAATATATTCTATTAAAAAAAAATTCTTCAAAATCTTTGGATTCGGCATTAGATAACCCGAAAAAGATTGATATGCCGTAAAACAAAAACAACCATCCAACCTACTTCACCTAGGCGCCGCGCTTAATCGGAGATGAAACTAGGTTTACTTGTAAAAACGTGTAACAAAACTCTTAACTTATAATTTGCTAAATCAACTTGATTCTCCATTTTGTATCACCGCCTTTAAAACTTTCTTGATGACGACTTATACAGTGATATTGCTGTTTACAATGTGTGCCTACATATACATACAGCTGAAGCAAAGTAAACACTGAAGCGTATACTAGAAATACACATATATACTCTCTACATACAAACATGCTTAGACATACCAGACAAGCACAATTATTTGCATTTTATACGTATTTACACATGCATATCGCACGTTAATTGACATAAAATACAATTCAATGCACAAACCATAGGTATGCAATATAATTCCAAAGAATACAAAATCCGTTGAACTCGTTTTCCTTAGAGTCGGCTGCAGAATAATTTATGATTTTTTTTTCCTTCATGCATATTCGTCATTAGCATTTAAAAATAATTTGTTTGATATAACACCGGACATGAGCGATTATTAAACTATCCATATAAACAGCGACATAACCTTCAGAAAAGTCCAAAGAAACTGAACAGCAAAACTGTGTATACTCATAAATATGCTGCCGCCATTGCACTTGTAAATAAATATCTCAATTGTTTTAAACAAAAGTATATTTAAAAACTAATGTACTTTATGAAAATACCAGCGATCTTATTAAACTCATTATGTTTCATGGAAAGATACCGCTCCCAATAATTAAAAGAAGAAACTAAATAAGTTTGAAAATGATATCTGGAAAATGTTAGAATCGAACACAGTAAGAAAAGTTAAAAAAAACAAAATACAATACATATTGAAATCATAGGGATGGCATTGCTCTTTGAAATAACTAAATTATATCAGAGTTTAGGATAGAGAATATAGTTTTAATATAATGAGGAAATAAAATGTTATAAATTAAACATTTCATTTAAAAGTTTCTGTTTGCACATACATATGTGAAATCCGAGTGAATGAATTTCCCAAAGTGAGGCATACTTTCATGTAATAAAGAAGGATGAATTCCAATATATTAAATGTGTTTTGTTGGTTGGTTGTTTTGTTTTATTGCATATCAACCCTTTTCAGGTTATTTATTGCCGAATCTGGTGATTTTGAAGAACGATTTTTTTTTATATAGTATATTTGTTTTTTAAGTCGTATTCTATTTAACCCATAATTGGGACCCTAATAGGTGCTACCACTCCAGTGAAAGTGGACCTGAGAGCAATGCCAATTAAAGAGTGGCTCTACACTCGCCAAAGCCCGCAAGCTGGTGCCCTCACCATCGGATATAGTTTTAGGTCATATCCAGGACCAAATGCGTTTTGTCTATTACCTGTAAATGAACTTTGTATATCTCCCTCTAAGTATTATGTGTCCCCACCAATATCATCAATAATGATTCTAACCTCAATCTGTGTTGAGAAGAACTGTTTCATCATGTCTCTACATCTCCTATTTATAATAATAATAATTAACAAATACAAGTGTCATCACCATCACTGTAGTCGCGGTTTGCGTCATAATATAAACGACATCTCGTTCTGTGTCTCATTCACTTGTTAAAATGCCAATAGCAATAAAAACATCTTCGATAGAATACAATCGTCTGATAAAACCCCCCGATATATGTCATCGACGATATACACTGTCTCAATTGATATCAACCCCCGACTGCACAACACTTTTTTTAATTTCTCGTCGCTATGTACTTGTGTCACATATACGTCGCGTTCAGTATGAATATATCCCCATAATCTGTCGTCTCGATATGCACTCATCTGATATATCCCTTGACTACATAACATGTGATCAATTGGTGCACACACAACTATATAACACCATAAATGTGGTTGCTGTAATCAGCCCCCTTTTACAAGGGAGGCAACGAACCTAGGAAACCACAAACACAACGTGAAAAAAATGCAAGCACAGAAAACCCAGGTTCTAAAAAAACATACATAAAATAATATATACAATGAAATGTAGAGTCCTAAGCTACAAAAAAATGCTAGACGATTAATATACACATAAACACAATATCAGGAAAAAAGTAAAAAGGGAATCAAGAACTCACAAATGTAAAAATGTATTTAAAAAAGAGACTATGTGTCGTAAAGAAAAAAAATAACAGAATAAAAGTCTAAATTAAAATTAAGTGATTGAACAATGAGACCACACACACACAACCCAAAAGTCAAGAAAAAATGTTTTTATATGCGACTGCATAAGAGGGTGATTGTTCTTTTTGTGCAAATATTTTATAAAGCAACAGACGAGAAAGTAATAAAAACAAACACTCACACACGAAAATGCAAAAACAAAAGATACCCGCCCATGAATACATTTAACGTAGACATCATTGAAACAGACCGGCATTCGGTGTTTAAATTGAATTGTTTTAAAATACACACACAGACACACACACACACACACACACACGCACACACACAGATAATGTGAAAGAATGCATTTTTATTTACACAGAGGGTATTGTTTGAAAATGTTTTTCAGTGTCGGGAATTGTTTAAGTTCATCGGTTAATCGAAATATGTAACAGTAGCAAACTGGCCAAAATGCACTTTAAATGGCACGTTTTTTTATTATTGAGAATGTAGTACTTTTATTGCCAAAAGGAAAAGATGCAAATAAATGAAAAGCATTTTTCTGAGTATAGTGAACTTTTCAGCTTTCCGTATATTTTTTCTTTTCTTTTTTTTTCTTGGAAGAAATCGCAATATGCAATGAGAGTTTGTAGGGATGTCCAGTTATGACGACACAATAACCAGAACTTTTATTGTTGGTGTTGATTTCTTTTTCTTAAACAAAAAAAACTGAAAAAAGATATTTTGAACTTTTGATGTATAGAGGAACATATTTTGAATCGTTGAAAATTGTGAAAAATTAAGTTCATGTATTTTAGATTAGAGAAAGTTGTCGGCATATTTGGAACAAATATTATCTTTTTTTTATGAAAAATATATGTATAATAGATTGCATTTTTCATTCGGAATACAAGGTCTAATTAAGTAGATATAAATTAAAGCGTAAAAAACAGGTTATGAGAAAAGGTAAAACGATGATTTAGACAAATTGTTGGCTAAGAAATAATTTAGAAATTTTTAGAGAGAACAAGAGATAAATTATGCAAACGCGTATTTTTGAGAGGTTTTCGTATACTATAAGTTAAATGATAGAATTTGTTCTTTTGTTTTTTGTCCAGAACTTTTTCGCAAGAAAGTTACCGCCAAGGAACATGGCTGGGTGAACCTGTAGGAAAAGCAGATGGACATCTGCGCTACAGTTTGGTTTTAATTAAAGCAGCCTTCAGATAATGGTCTCGAGTTAAATGGTAAATCTCAATAGAATAAGTTAACATATGAGAGATTCAAAAAGTACATTGAGAGAGAAATAAAGTCAGTTCAGAGGCGAATCACTCAGAGTAATATGAGGTAAAATTAAAATAAGCTTTAAATACGCAAAAAAGGTATAAAAAGATACCTAGTATTTTTTTTTTAGATGAATATCCCTGTTTTGGGATGTTGGATGCTTCTGAAAAGGAGAATCACAAAATTCCTCACAATATTTAGAAAATAGTGCGTCAATAGTAATTCCGCAATTATGGGGGAAAAAGGATATTGTGTAGGGTAATGTTTCCTGATATCTAAAAGTACAAGCGAGGAAATCCGAGTGAATCGTTATGATGAAAATGTAACTCTTGAGAATTAGAAGCCAACTCCAATGATTTAAGTAAATGCTATATGTCACAAAGAAATAAAATAGTATGAAGATGAGAGGAAGCTCTAATTAGTTGAATAACAATGTGGAATTAAGTGACCGGAGAGATTTTGACGAAAAGTCGTTGAATTGGTAAAGAGGTAAAATGGAACCTCAGTTTACGGCACAAGACTGGCTTGATCAAACAGCTGATATAGATCATACCAGGTACAACCTACACCAAAAAGAAATATGCCACGGGAATCGGATGGTGTTCTAGTCTAAAAATAATTAAGGAGTCAGTGTGAAAAAAGCTGACAAAAGAGTTTGATTTTTATAATGATGGTGTCTGATCTTTCTCAGCTAAATGGCTGTGAGGATATAAAGAAAAATGCAATGCATATAAAATCCGCAAATCTATTGCAGAAGTTTTACATAAACAGGAAAATACCCCAGTCTGAAAATGATATTTGGAAAAAAGTGAGAATCGAACCCAGTAAAAAAAAAAAAATTTAAAAATACATATTAAAATCCTAGGAATGTAGAACGATTGTTATGGTTCTTGGAAGTAACTTAATAATATGTATGCCCGAGTTAAATATGAACAATATAGTTTAGAAATATTGATGAAATAAAAAGGTTATAAATGAAACCATTCATATGCGAAGAGGGGCAGATACAATAATGTAATCTATAAAGCTTGAGTTCCTGATTCATCAATCTACAAACGTATGATTAAAAAGATCAACATTATTATTTGTAACCTGTTTTTCTTCCTGTTCTCATTACAGCTTAAATGTAAATGTGTTTTGTCAATCATATGTAAATGTACTTTGTATAACTCAATCCAAGTACTCTGTGTCCCCAGCACGATCATCAAGAATGACTATCCCGTGTGTACGTGTTAATGAGATCTGTTGCATAATATCTCTCAGTTTTCTATCAATAGAAATAATGAACAAATAGAAGTGTAATCACCGTCAACGTTGTCGCTGTTTTCCCCGTTATACAAACGACGTCTCGTTCTGTGTCTTATTCACTTGTTAAAATGTATCCCGCCATATGTCGTCAGCAATAAACACATCTTCGGTAATATACACTCATCTCATCTAAACACACAATATACGCCCCCAATTTATGTAATCGACGATATACACTGTCTCAATAGATATATGAATCCCTCGACTACAAAACAATTATAGAAACGCTTTAGTGCCGTATATCAAGTCCAAACAGTGACTTGGTTCTCATGAGTTTTTGCGAATAACCAACAAGGTCGGAAATCAATGTGTGTCCTCACTCACGACCATCGTCAACAAGCCTGAGAGTATTTCATCAGCATTTGACGATGTCAAGCTCATACCTAGAACGTTTCAGCAAACTCAAGCTTTGCGGCCAGGGTATCTTTCCTATCGACTTTTTCCCCAATATTCAAAATAATGCGACATCTACATATCTGTACATTATCTTGCAATATTTATACTTGATGGAAGCAAAGCAATTGACCTTACAATATTCCAGTCATAGTACTCACATAGCTTCATCAAGAACAAGGTGTATAAAAGAATAATGCTGGTTTGATTGGCTTATATTTATAAATAGTGGCGATCAGTTTTCTGCATCTCAGTACAGTCATTAGTTAGTTGCTTAAATTCGTGTTAAATAGAGACATTGTCAAACATCTCAGTGGAAAAAACAACTCTATGATAAGAACATATTTTCCGTCCGGCTATATGTGCAGCTTTCACAGAAAGTCAGTGAATCTATCGGGTAGGTTTTCCTCTCCAAATCAGTAGCTGTTGACATGTAAAATAGATTTGATATTTTTAAATATAAAAGTCTACTTCCCAAGATTTTCATTTATGGAATATCTGAAAATGTAATCTAGACCATCGACTGTTTTTTTCTCTAATATGATTATACAAGTAGTCATCAATGGGCAAAATTCTGAAGCTTAAAGTATAAATGCTTGCGTGCTTCATCGATCCATCCTATGTCCAACTCTCCTCCTTATCTTTATCAATGATCTTCCAAATAACATTCTAATATAATTCGTTCACATATAGTTAGATGACCCTAGGATCTATGGCAACACTTCAACGCCAAACGACCAAGTTCTCTCTGACTCACTTTCCTTCAGACCTTGAACATAAATAATGAGTAAAACTGACGGGTTTATTTTAACGGATGCTAAACATATACTTTTTTTTCTTTTCACTATAGACACAATCATCAACACCTGTCTCTTACTAATATAACTAGCGATCGTCGAGAAGAAAACCCATGTTTCAAAAAACCTCTGGGTCTATCTTAAGCTCTTGACCTAAAATTAAAGAGTTAGATAAAACTTTTTGCCTAGATCACCAAAATAAAGGGTTCGTTATTTTTCTGATAGAGAAAATGTCTAAATTCCGACGCAAGCCTCTACATTTATAAAACCAACACATCCTAAAATGGAGTACGCTTACCAAATCTTGTAGGTGATGCGCTTTTTTCTTGCAAAATTGTTTCCACAGAAGAGATATTGACAGCCACTCTCTGCTCTGTTATTATTTTCATGACAATTGCTCGTCCGGATTATAGTCCTCCTTTGCCAAACTTTCCAAAAAAAAAGCATAGGTAGCTACAACAACAAGCATTAGTTTCCCTTAATCTCTATCGATGTCTTTATTTGAACGCAAACTCCATGACAAAGCATTTTGCCTACGGCTCTCCGTTTGTGGAATTTTGTTCTGCTGTCCTGCTTTACAGCTTACAACAGTATGGTCGTCTTCAAATTCAATATAAACGATCCGTGTTATACTTCCTCATAAATAATCCATTTCTACCCATTTTCTCTACTAACTATTAATTATTGTCTCAGTGACTACCGTATGTACATTATACCTTAGTCTGAAGTGGTCTTGTGGCCTTAATAAGTAGTGACTGCCATGTAGAAATAAAGAATCTATTCATTTGATATTAGCGAGCTAAACTTCTATTAATTATTTCACTGTACATAATATACAGGATTCATTTCAAAAGAAACATGAGAGTTGCCATCAGCTAAAATTGAAATCAATACCACCGTTTAGATAATTAAAATACTTTAACTAAATTAGCTTGTTCATATGCAAAAGTAATACAAATTTATCGGCAAGTTTGAATGTTCTATTCAACTTGTCGCCGTATCACGATGCATGTCATTTATGCATCCAAACAAAGGTTTTACTCGTTATAAACTATCCCTGACGTATGGCTACTATTTACTATTTATTTAAATGTTTTAGAGTTTTTCCTGCAATTATGTTAACATAGATACACATATAGAGGTATTATTATATTTATATATAAAATAATCCTTCAAATATAGATATTTTGGAACATCTATTCATAACTAACGTGTTTTATATCTAGAGGTTAACACATTTTTTACACCTAAAACCATTAGTGGATAGGGTTTACTAGTGTAAGTTGACGGCGAAGCAACACCGAGATTATCTGTAATTGTTGGAATTGAGAATATAAGAAGTCGGGTCAGCAGGAACCTTTTTAAATTAGATCTGAAAACAGCAATGTTTTAGTCAGCTTGAAAATAGACTGGCAGGATTGTGTTCTACAGGCATACATAGAAAAATGAAACTTTATGATAGAATTTAAGTTTACATGTCGGCACTGATGTACAATAAGGAAAATTGTTTGCAGGTGTTCTTGCTAGATGGTTGCGTGTTACACATGTTTTCAGTAATGGGGCTATGAATAAAAGCTATATCGAACTCGTGTCATGAAAATAGCCATAGACATAGTGGTACTCTTGCAACCAGAGATAAGTAACAAACACAATTATAAGAAGATTAATGCAAGAGTGCTCAATACTGAAGTACGACAGATATACTTTCTATTTGTTTAAGTGTTTACATGTCGCTTCCCATTCATGCCCATGTTTCGAGCAACAATTTACTATTAACTAGGGATCTCATCCGACGATTCAACATATACAAAGGCTAAGTTTGTGATCTGATGACAGACATTGAATGTTCCAAAATCAAGTCTCCTCAATTAGTAGTTTATTACATTCTTAAGGAAACACGTTTGTTCTGTCTAAATAAAAACGTTGTTTGTGAGCCAAACGGTTTATTGAAGAAGAGAGCTATTGATAACTAAATTTAAGCACCACTTTTGACAATATCCATAGGAGAAAAATGGAATTTTAGTTGTTAAGTAAAAACTTTAAAACATCTAAAGATGCATTTTCTACGGATGCAGATAGACGTTTGCCTCAGGATCAATATACTTCTATACTCCCGAGAATAATCCAATTATTTCAGATCATTCCAGAAAACCCCACACGACGAGAAGTATTGTTTTAAATTAGGTGTCATTTAGTTTCAATTTCGAAATAATGTGCTACTTTTTATTGAAAATTGATCAGGTATTTTCCATAATCCGCAATAAAAATCCTATTAACGTAAACACGTTTGCTCATTTTGTTACTGTCGTTCCGATATGTTTTCTTTGAAAGTTTTGGCAAGCAATGTTGGTTCTTACTTCCTCGATTTTGCTATTTATTCTGTTTTGTTATTAAGAATACCTCTGACGGCGTTTACTGGGCGTTCACCCGTTTGCATCTTATGCTGTAACCTTGAAAATTAAATAAATACTATAGTGATATGAAGATTTCTACTTAAATTAGTTAAAGTCTGCTTTCAGGTAAACTCTAATGGGGAACACTTGATTACACAGTTAACACTTTGAGACACCAGGGGGTCCAACACTTAGTAGAATATGTTTCAAGGAGCATAAGACAATTCATAATTGGACTCCTTTTATTGTTGCAACAATGATATTTTTTTTACATGGGGATGACCATTATTAAAGGCCCGGAAGCTACTCGGGGATAACGGTTATTCTGTGTACAATAATCACAGGGATAATATCCTAGTAATAGTTAGTATTGGAGATTTGATAAAGTGGCTTACTTAAAAGGGTGATTAATCAGGAATTTGTTTATGTTGGACTATTTCCTGATAAAATATAATCTTGCTTATTCTCTCTTACCAATGTTCTCTCGAATATGTCCATATGTGTCTGTCGGTGCACACGATCATTTTATCCTCTTTATGCTTTTCTTTACCGTTTTGAACGTGTAACATTATTAAAATCACAGTATGATATCAGACTGAATTGTAATTTAAATTGTATATATTAGCCAATTCCAAATTCTGAAATAAATAATTGTATTTTTAATTATTGCACTTACAATTTCTTAAGGAGTTCATTTGGAAATATAAATATTTAATATTGAAACTATCTAAGTATTCTTCTCATATAAGAATACATATAAGAATAGTAAGTAGGAGGCATATATGTATATATATATATATATAGAGAGAGAGAGAGAGAGAGTGTGTGTGTGTTATAAATATATATATATATACATATATATATATATATATATATATATATATATATATATATATATATGCCAATTAAGCTACACACAGAATATTCATATTTCATCAAAGCTAGTATTCGCGGATATTTTGTGTAGGTTAATTGCCATAAGTATTTTTTATAACTTACTTCCTAGCTCATCCTATGTACTGAGCACTGTTGGAGTAAAAACGTAAAGTTTACGCATAAGATAATATGTCGTATATTCATTTATATGATTAAATGAAGTAGTCAAACATATATAGTTCCGCCCGGCTTTGCTCGGCCCCTTTGTACGGTTCATAAGGTAACGTGCATATGTATATATTAAAAAGTGTGGATATGTAAAGTAATACCTTTCTGAATAATAGTCTTCCTTAACTACCACAACGAAAAGATACACAGGCATTTTCCTTTTTATAGATATATAAATAGATACGTAGATAGATAGACAGATAGATAGAGTGGATGCAATATATATTAATGACTGAAGAAGTATTAAAAACGACACGTGCGCTACCACCGAGAATCGAAACCAAAACGTTCAGCGCGCGATTTATTTTTGCCTCTGCCGTCAATGACTGGGCTGTGAAAACATGCTTACTACAAGGCTAAAAATTAAAACATGAACCAATAGCTACAACGTTATGCATCTGGAATGCCGGCGTTCGACTTTCACCTGGCAAATTTCATTTTTTTTTTTAATTTTCACACTTTTTCACCAATTTTTTCGGTCTAAAACTCAAATATAAAGTTTTGCATGGATTCAAATACCTTATATATAAACTTTCATATATGTAGAACATAAATTCTCGAAGGAGTTTGGTGGGCAAAATTCGTTAAAAAATATATACGTATACAGAAATATACAAGTTGGGAAAGAATGTAATCCAAGGAATGAAAATTGTTAAACAAAATGTTTTTACTATAGGCTTTAAAAATAAAGGTACAAGATTTAATTTGAAATTTATCTTCAAAGTGCACTTTTATAAATTTCACAAAGTAAGGTATAAAAAATTTAATTTAAATTGAATAAAAAATCACCTTGGATTTATTTTACGTAATGTACATTCTGTTGCACTTTTTAAAAAAAATTATTGAAAAGTTTATATCTATAACAATAATTGCTAGATGAAAGATACTGTTTTTAAATTGCAACAAAATGTGCATTACATAAAATAAATCCAAGGTAAGTTTTTGATTCAGTTTGAATTAAATCTGTATACCTTACTTAGTAAAATCTATAAAAGTGCACTTTGAAGATAAATAAATTTCAAATTGAATCTTGCACCTTTATTTTTAAAGCCTATAGTAAAAACATTTTGTTTAAAAATGTTCATGTCTTGGATGAAATGTTTTTCTAACTTGTATCTTACCTTTTTAAGATTATATTTTAAAACTCTCCTTTTCTCTATTTCAGTGTGTATTTCTCCTTACACCACATCTCATATTTTCAACCCCCTCTTTGTATTATAACAGGTCTGAATATTCTGTCTGTTTCAGTTTGTATTTTTCCTCACACCACAGCTCATTTTTGCAACCCCTTTTTGTAATATTACAGGTCTGAATATTATCTCTGTTTTAGTTTGTATTTCTCATCACACCAAAATTCATTTTTTGCAACCCCCTCTTTGTAATAGAACTCTGAATAATGAGAAAGTCTGCTTTTTTTTAACAAAAACTTTAAAATAACTATGTTAGATTATATTATTTTAACTTCTTTCAGAATATAAAATCTTTAAAATTTAATAACGAACATATTTCATGTAGGGTTCCTTAACAAATATTCAGTAGATTACTAGAAAAATGAAGATGAAAATGTCAAAAGGACTGTATAACTCATTACAGTCAATAGTAGTCCTCACCAGCGAAATTTTGGTCCTGTTATTCTATTATTATTATTATTATTATTATTATTATTATTTAAAGCATTTTTGTGTCCTGCTCTTTCGCGCGAGGGCTAATATTGAAACAGTTTGTGTTTACTATAAACTTTTAACGCAAATATTATGCAAGTATAAATCATGTAGAATATCTGCATGAATATAATTACGGGTCATAGTAAACTAACGATGACTATTCTATTCGGAACCGAAGCAACTTATAGGGAATTAAGTAAAATGAATGTTTAAAAGAATATGCAAATTATCTAGATCTTTTACTAGTGAATGCAAGTTCACAACCCATATAAAATAAATTGTATTTTCTTTTTCAATAAATAGAAAAGAGGTTTGCCTTTTTTTGTTGTTGTTGTCCTTGGCTTTGGACCAGGAGCAAACGTTGTATCTGTTCCGGCAGATACTGCGATCAAAGACCATATGTGGGGGCAACCTCACATATTAGACCATTGCCCTTGTGGCAATCAGTTATTGGCCAATGTAGGGGAACCCCTTCATACCAATTGTCATTATCCAGCTCCCCTACTCCCCGGGGAGTTGGTCCCCATTTCCCCAAATTCTCCACATTAAAAAACGGCCGTGTGCCTAATTTGCTCAGTGGGGAAGCAAATAAATACATACATCGTTGTTCTTGGCCTTCGGGGCAAAGATCAAAGTGTAGTATCTGTTCCGGCAGATACTGCAAGCAAAGACCATATGTGGGGGCGACCCCACATATAAGACCTTGGTCAATGTAGGGGTAACCCTTCATACCAATTGTCACTATCCAGCTCCCCTACTCCCTCGGGAGTTGTTCCCCATTTCCCCTTCACTCCTCACATTAAAAATCGGCCTTGTGCGTAATTTGCTCGGTGGGGGAGCAAATAAATACCATCTGTTCCGGCAGATACTGCAAGCTATGACTAGCAAAGACCAGCTATGACTAGCAAAGACCATATGTGGAGGCAACCCCACATGCCTGACCTTTAACCAGCTCCCATTTCCCACCTCTCGGGAGCTGGTCCCCTTTTTCCCTTTCCCCTCCCTTCACTCCTCACATTAAAAATCGGCCTTGTGCCTAATTTGCTCGGTGGGGGAGCAAATAAATACCATCTGTTCGGCAGATGCTGCACGAAAGGTATTTTTCCCGGCCAATGGAGGGGAAACCCTCTATACAGAGACAATTACTATTTTTGGACCCAGCTAGAGTGCCCCTTTTGGTATTTTTTTTTGGGGGGGGGCTCGTTTATCCCCACATTAAAAACGACTTCGTGTCAAATTTTGCTTTGGTGAGAAAGCAAATATATACTAATAGAAAAAGGGGGTGCTTTTTTTCTGTTGTTCTTGGTCTTTGGGCCGAGATCAA
Source organism: Euprymna scolopes (assembly GCF_053919585.1). Taxonomy (NCBI): domain Eukaryota; kingdom Metazoa; phylum Mollusca; class Cephalopoda; order Sepiida; family Sepiolidae; genus Euprymna; species Euprymna scolopes. The sequence continues at coordinate 116,375,818 of NC_136492.1, read as the reverse complement.
AGTGTAGTATCTGCTCCGGCAGATACTACAAGCAAAGGTCATATGTGGGGGGAACCCCACATATAAGGCCTTGGTCAATGTAGGGACAACCTTTCATAACAATTGGCAATATCCAGCTCCCTTACACCCCGGGGAGCTGGTCCCCATTTTCCCTTCACTCTCCACATTAAAAAACGGCGTTTTACCGAATTTGCTCAGTAGGGAAGCAAATGAATACCCTGTTGTTCTTGGCCTTCGAGCCGGGATCAAAGTGTAGTATCTGTCCTGGGATTAAATTGTTTATCAGGGTTAAGGTTAGCAGTTTTAGAAATTTTGGTTAAACCGTTCTAATATAGTGGAAAATTTGGTTTATGGATAACAAAGTGTTAATATTTATAGTTCGTGTATAAGTTACTTGATAATTGTGTTCTTCTATTTTGTGGGTTTAGTCGTACTTTCTGTAATCCGGTTATTCAGTATCAGACTTACAGAATGGACCGGAAACTTTACTTAGCGATTGAGCACTCTAGTATTAAACTTACTATATGTCACTGGTGAGCTTAACTCGGAAATATATCAACCTCAAAAAAAAAAAAAATATATATATATATATATGCATATATATATATATATATATATATATATATATATATATATATATATATATATATAGATAGATAGATAGATAGATAGATAGATTTCCTGTTGATTTTTTAAAAGAAAATACTCGTAACTGACGTCTTCGAAAATCGCCCATTTTAGTTGGATATAAACCAAAAATATTTTTATTTTATTTTTCTAATAAATATAACTAAATAAATATAAAAAGAGAGGGATACATAGATATATAAATATATTTAAATTAATATATGTATATACATATATATATATATATATATATATATATATATTCATATATATGTATATACATATATAAAGTAAAAGACAGAGAGAGAGAGGGGGAGAAAGACAGGGAGAGACACTCACACAGAGAAAGCGGGGGAAATTATTATTTAGCTAAGACAGTATTTTGTGTTCACGTATTAAATGATGGCAGGTGTCTTGTTTTTATCTGTGCTTAATCCTGTCAAGACGATCAATTTTATTGCCATAGTATGTTAATCCCATGGATTATATCATACTTACCTGCCAAATTCTTCCACATTTTTGTCGGAAATAGAGTTTGAGAAAGGTGTGAAAAATATACACGTAGGCTTGAACAAATGTTTAGCTATGCATATCATTATCTTGTTTTAGTCGAATAGAAGAGGGAGTGTCACTTAATCACCCAATCTTCGTTGACCTTGTCCATAAGACTTGATAAACGTGTACTGGCGAGTAAACAATAAAATTTAATCCCAAAATATGAATAGCTACAGGATGTATACATGTAAAAAAATAAAACCTTGGATAGTTTACAGACACGTACACATATAAATACATAGTACCATATGAGAGCACTCTTGGGAATTCCAGGCGCTGTATGTGTTCTCCGTTTATCTCGGTATTATTTCGAGTCGTCCTAACCTTCCACTTGCTACCGATTTTTCACAATCTCGAATCAGGAAAGGTGCTGTTGAAAATTGGGCAACTCTTGCCACACGAGTTCGACCTGCTTACAATCGAACAGTGGGTATACATAGTCTGTAAAAACAGAAGGAAGCTCTTATATGTGTATATATAAATTATACATACACCTACATACATTTATAGGTATACATACACATATATAACTATGCATCAGCATATGTATATATATATATATATATATATATATGTATATAATATATGTACATATGTGTGTATATATATATATATATATGTATATGTTTATATATGTATATATGTGTGTATGTATTATTTGGCAAAACAGTTTCCGTTAGATCACTGAATTTAAGAAATGTTTTGTATAGACAGTATTAAATGGATGAACATGAGATTCCAGGTATTATATTTGCTCTCTCTTATCTCGGCATTGTTTTTAGTCGTCAAACACTTTCCTTACGAGTGGACTCAAGCAGTGACAACGCCCGACAAGTGTGGTTCAGGATTGCATAATCCTACAATCTCACGCGGTGTTAACATTAAAGGGGGTATTTATTATCTCTTGAGTCTTAGCGGATAAACCATCATATTATTTTCGACCTTGCTTAGCACAATTTAACACAAGTTATGCTCATCAAAATCTTACAGACAAAGATTAGCGTATTTCTCCGTGAAAAAAAAAATCTGCTGGATAAGTTCTGCGACAATCTTTTTTTGTACGGAAAACTTAACCGATCAAATAAAAACAAATATTTACACATGAAGAAGTTACATCCTTTTAAGAAGAGTCTCCTTAACCTGTGCAACATTCGAAAAGTAGCAGAGTGACTTGTTGATTTACATAATACTTTTCTAGCTCGTACGACTGGCGTCATGTAGATGAATCAATATATATAATGCTTATCCATAAAATAGAGACTAATGATGTAGAGAATGCTATTCGGAATAACAAACTCTAGTCACCATTAACAGGAAGTGGAAACCCCTAAAAGGGTGTTCATGATTGTCAGGATTAGTTCAGGAAAAATGAATGCCTAAAACTATGGTACTTAGGCAAGAGAACAGACACTTTCTATACCAGTAAAAAGCAAGGATTTATCTAAAGAAAACTATTTGTACATATATAAAGGTGTACTAAATTAGTTCTGGCTGATCGTTAACTTAATCCTGAAACAATGGGGTAACTATTTATAGGTTGATACATCTATAAAATGAGCACCCATACATTTTTACATTTTTCAAGTTTTTTTTCTCATTCATGCAAATATGTCTAGGCGTAGGAACACAATATGTTATTGGCTAATATCGAAATGTAATATGTGTTCTGAGAATCCCAAAGATATCAAGTGTTTTCCATTTCGATAAAAAAAGGTTACGTATATGTAAACAATATGGCAATGACTATTACAGAATATGAATTTATTTACCTGTTTATAAAAACCAACTAAATGTTAAAAAGAAAATTATTACACATGTTCTTCATAATGCAATTTACTATCATTCAAATAACTAACAATGACATAGTACAATGGGAATTTATTTAAGATGAATGAAAAATCACAAGTCTTTATATGTCTTACATTTACGTAGAAAAATGAATAAAAGATATCTGTTATGAACCGATAATGCCACACTTCTAGTTTATGAACAATAGTAATTACATTGGATTTTAAGTCTACAAATGATAATAAAAAAGGAAGCACTTTCGCAGTTTTGGGTTTTATATATCAGAAACATTTGCAAAATATTCTAGTAATTTCGCTGCATTATATCTCGTCAGTAATGTTATATGCATATATATATATATATATATATATATATATATATATATATATATATATATGTATATATGTATGTATACATATACAAGTATATATATACAAGTATATATATAATATATATATACATATATATACAAGTATATATACATGTACAAGTATATATATATATGTGTATGTATACATATACAAGTATATATAATTTATATAAATATATATGGACATATATATGTATATACAAAAATATATATGTGTATATATACATATACAATTATATATAATATATATATATATAAATATATATATAAATACACACACATGTGTATGTGTGTATATATATATTAAATTTATTCATACAAACATTAATGGCTACATATGTGCATACATGTTTCTGTAATCACCCGCGTTGGGGGATTACGTCTTCAGGCCAAGAATTACCGTCGAAACTGATATTTCAACCAAATGCATTTTCTTATTTCGTTTGTCAAGTTAGAATGTAACCTGGGTGGGAGTCATAAAACGGTGAGAGGACAAGTGAGGTCTTTGAAGATAATAAACATCTTTTTGATTTCCCTTTCCCCTTATCCAACCTATCTTTTGGTTTTTATGGCATAAGGTACTTGAGAATTTAGTTTTTTTGTCTTGGAGTCTGTAAATTAAGAACATTTGCTATGGTTACTAAGTACTGACCGGTGCCTTTCAATCTACAACCATACACACATACATACAACACACACACAACACACACATACACAGACACAGCTACACACATTCACGTTAATACATATATTCAAAAGCGAATCTATGCTGTTCGCTTTTATTTTACTCACACACACGTACTGAAACTAGGCAATTACTCTAAACTACGCAGGAATAAAGTTAAAATTAAAATAAGGTAAATGAAACAAAACAAAAATAAATAAAAATGAATAAAAATAAAAATAAAAACAAGTAAACAAACAAAATATGAATAAACATAAAACACGAAATTTATCTAAACCCCACATGTACATGTATATATATATATATATATATATATATATATATATATTAATATATATATATATACATATAAACGCCTAATATACCTGCTCTGTTCACTCATTGAGCACTCTTTTGTAGACACATGTTGTTTCATTAGATGTACTTCTAGGAAACTAAACTCTACTGGCTATATACAAATGCTCCTGCATAGTTGAGCACTTTGCTTCGTGTCTTCATAAAACACAAACATGGAAAGGATTAACATCGATACCTCACTAAAGAACACCAAATACCAAGGATTATTTACTAAAATTAATAATGAAAATGGATGATTTACTGAGAAGGATGAAATTGAAAGCACCCTTTTTTCTACTTGATAAAGATGATAACACCAAATAAGAGAGATATGGATTTAAAAGCATAAAATCACCACCAGTAATCTCACAATTAGTGCTATTCGAGAAGGATCTCTATTCACTATTTAGAAATTTAGAATTCCACAAAACTAAAAAGCAATTCCGACAAAAACTCGACAATACTGTAAGGGAGATCAACAAATCACAGCATTTCCTTGTTAAGGCGGATAAGACCAGAAACGTTTATAAATTGGACAAGAAGAAATATAATGACCTACTCCAGAAGAATTTGAAAAAAAGACTATTACAAGGTAAAAAATAGCAACGTAATTGATTTAATAAATAAGGACAGTAAGAAAATCACGGATGAATTACAAATCAGTGATAGAGTAAATAAGCTTAGAGGAAACGAAGCGTATATCCTTTTAAAGGATCATAAATCTAGCTTCAACACAAAACCAACAACAAGATTGATCAACCCAACCAGACCCGAAATTAAAAAATTAGTAAAAGAATATTAGAGAAAATCAATCTAGAATTAAAACGGCTATTCAACCTGAACCTATGGATGAATACGGCAGATCCTGTAAAATGGTTTCTTAACATTGCCAACAAGAAAAAATGTGCCTCCGTGCAATTTGACATAATGGATTACTACCCGTCAATCACAAAGGATCTCTTTGGAAAGGCAATTGAATTTGCTAAGACCTATACCAATGTCTCCGATGAGGATTTAGATATCATTACGAAATGCCGCACAACTGTCCTTGTCTATAACGGAGAACAATGGGCAAAACATGGGCAAAACGACTTTTTCGGGGTATCAATGGGATCGCTGGACTCTGCAGAGGCAACAGATCTCGTTGGACTTTATATCATTTATAATTTAACAAAATATAATATTATTGATAGAAGGGACATGGGATTATATCGTGAGTATGGGCTGATAATAGTGAGGAATGCTACAATTGTTAATGTGATCAGATTAGGAGAGCAATCCATAGGGACATGAAAGATGTTGGCCTAAAAGTAGAAGTGATTGCTAAGTTAAAACAGGTTAATTTCCTTGACGTTACTTCAGATCTTGATTCAAATACTTATAAACCATATATGAAGGATAATGCTAATCCTATTTATATACACCCGCAGTCTAACCATACACTACCCATTATTAAACATATACCGTTATCCATTGAAAGTAGAATAAGTAACAATTCATCAGATGAAGTAACTTTCAATGATTACCAAGCTATTTATAATACAGCACTTTAAAATAGTGGGTATAAAGACATAGAGATAAAATATAAAGTAACTAACGCTAGCACAAATAGATCTAGAAATCGTGGTAGGAAAAGTATTTGGTTCACCCCCCTTTTATATTATGTTGAAAACAAAACTTGGTACAAAATTTTTACAACTTATTAACAAGCATTTCCCACCAAATAATATATTACATACAATATTTAATAAAAATACATTAAAATTAAGTTATAGCTGCAGTGATAACTTCGAAAGGATTATAAAAAAGCATAATGGAAGTAAGGAATGAAGGGTGAATGAAAGAAAAGGGAATAAAGAAATTAGGTGAATAAATAAAGATGAAGGTAAGTACAACAATATATAAGCTTGTATACTCAGTTTGTATAACCTAAATACTCGGATTTCTGTCATATGTTATTATGTATTATTATTGTATCGTTATAATCTTATGTATATCTGCCTAAGCATCGAAAGAGTGGTTGCTTAATATGAAGATAGGCCTATGAACTTCATGCTGAATTTACTATCAATTTTTACGTAGTATACATTTTTACGTAGAAAAATACCTACAACTTAGGAAAATCTAACAAGTGGGTGGGGCCATGAAATATAACTATGCGTGTGGAGTTTAATAGAAAAAGGGAAGTTATGTAGGAAATGAATTTATGTCTGTTTCTACCTTAGATGTATCATTTGGTGGCAGGGTACATATATATATATATATATATATATATATATATATATATATACATGTCTGTATTTTGTGTGAGTATGTATGTATAAGTGTATTTATGTATGCATGTATGTTTGTATATATATATATGTGTGTGTATCTATATATCTGTGTGTATGTTTGTATATGGATGTATTTGTATATGCGTGTATATGTATATATATATATGTATATGCATATATATTTCTGAACTATTAAAATAGGCTGTCTCGTATATGATTGTTGTAGAAATGTAAATTACAAGAATGTATGGATGTCCGAATGTTGTTTCTATGTATGATATATATATATATATATATGTATATATATATATATATATATATATATATATATATATATATATATATATATATATATGTATATGTACATATATACACCCGTCTGGAGTGTAGTAGCATGCTATTTCATATATGAAGGGGTTACCACGCTACTGAAGTAAGAAAAATGCCAATATATGTCTATGTATGTCTGTAGGTGTGTGTGTGTATATATGCGAGGGTGTAGCAAAGTGTAGGCGTTTATATGTATATTGATATATTAATATATATATATATATATATATATATGTGTGTGTGTGTACATGTGGGGTTTAGATAACTTTCGTGTTTTATGTTTATTCATATTTTGGTTGTTTATTTGTTTTGTTTTTATTTTTATTTATTTTTTGCTTTGTTTTATTTACCTTATTTTAATTTTAACTTTATTCCTGCGTACTTTAGAGTTATTGCCTAGTTTCAGTACGTGTGCGTGAGTAAAATAAAAGCGAACAGCATAGATTCGCTTTTGAATATATGTATTAACGTGAGTGTGTGTGTAGCTGTGTCTGTGTATGTGTATGTTCTGTGTGTTGTATGTATGCGTGTGGATGGTGTAGATTGAAAGGCACCGGTCAGTACTTAGTAACCATAGCAAATGTTCTTAATTTACAGACTCCAAGCCAAAAATCTAAATTCTCAAGTACCTTATGCCATAAAAACCAAAAGATAGGTTGGATAAGAGGAAAAGGAAGTCAAAAAGATGTTTATTATCTTCAAAGACCTCACTTGTCCTCTCACCGCTTTATGACTCCCACCCAGGTTACATTCTAACTTGACAAACGAAATAAGAAAATGCATTTGGTTGAAATATCAGTTTCAACGGTAATTCTTGGCCTGAAGACGTAATCCCCCAACGGAGGTGATTACAGAAACATGTATGCACATATGTATCCATTAATGTTTGTATAGATAGATTTAATATACCTGCTCTGTTTACTCATTGAGCACTGTTTTGGTAGACACATGTTGTTTCATTGGATGCACTAATAAAATAAAATAAAAATTTTAAAAATTACAATTAAATTTGCCAAAATGATCCACGATGGTAAAACTAAAGTAAATTATAAATATTAAATAATTAATATTTATGAAGTAATCTCAACCAGATGTAAAACGTTAAAGTCAAATAGGAGATGGGGCTGATAATATATATATATATATATATATATATATATATATATATATATATATATATATAAAAGATGGGCGTTCAATAGAAACGTTGTTTTAATTTGAATAAAATAAAATACGCATCAAGTGCGCTGGAACCAACGGAAAATATATATGCATTTTATTTGTTTGAAATTTATCACAAATATATATTTCAGAGGTAGACTCAATCTTAAGTGAGTTGTTTTGTTTCTTTGTCTTTCTCCTTTTCTTCTTCTACCGTTCCATGTTGTAAATTTGGAGAAAGAACTCTGTATAGAGACGCGCATTGTATCTTGCGGTTGTTTGTAAATGTTTGAACTGTGCGTAGGTAACGCAAGGATAACGTCAAGAATGAGAGTTCACTAGAAACGTTGGTTTCATCTGAATTAAAGTAAATACGCATCAAGTGCGCTTGAAACTAAATTACAACGTAATATTAGGAAAATAAACAAATAATTTACTCGTTAGAAATTTATCACAAATATATTCAGAGGTAGACTCCATCTTCATTGTGGTGTTTTTTTTTTTTTACCTTTTCTTTTACCTTGCCATGTTGTAAATTTTGAGAAAGAGGGCAGTATAGAGCCGCGCGTTGTATCTGGCGGTTGTATTTTGAAATGTTTGACCTGTGCGTAGGAAACGCGAAAATAACGTTAATGATGTGAATGCAATAGAAACGTTGTTTTACTTTGAATAAAATAAAATACACATCAAATGCGCTTGAAACCAAATTACAACGTAATATTAGGTAAGAAAAACAAATATTTTACTTATCTCTATTTTTATAAAGTAATAGGGTTCGTGTGTTTCTGTCTGTGTGTACAGCTCTCCATCATCAACGAAATATAAAGGAGGTAAGAGGGTAGATCTCTCCTGGTAGAGAAACATTAGAACCCATTTTAGGATGTTTCTGTTATAGGAGACATAAGAATCTTTGCCTAATTTCTTTATATACTAGTCTACAAACCACCCCCATATCGAATGACTTATGCTCATTTGCATATCACATTATATTAAATCTCTTTAACTAATTACCTCGACCTTATTACATATTGGAAATATTCTAATCATTTCAACTGTACTATTTACAAAATCTATTTAACATTTAATATATTTTCATTTAATTTTATATTCGATTTATTTCACTTTACGTATATTATCAAAACAATTCATTGGCGAGGAAAGCTTTATGTTTTGGGATTGTATTGAAAATGTAATGGAAATTTCAATTTCGTTCCGTTTTAATCTTTTATATTTTACTTGCCAATATAATTGAAAGAATACAATTCAACTATCGTAATTTTGTATAAATAAACAAAAACAAATATTTTAAAATAAAACTTTATTAAAAAAGAAATAATTTTATTTTTAAATGAACCCCCAGCCTTGTCAGCAAACCTGTAAACCTATAAAAGTTAACATTTCGAATGTAAACAGTGATTTTTCGATTTTGTTAGCGCTTGCCGCAATTAAAGACAATTAAAACGGAACTAACTTTATTTCCATTCTATTTTTTAAACAACCCCCCAAAACATAACGCTCTCTTCCAGTTATAGCCAATTTTTTTTAATTAAATAAAACAGGTCAAAATAAACAGATAAGCGCATTTTCTTTTACATTTTTCTTACAACCATTGTCATTTAACCAACTGCAGGATACCGTTACTTTTGTGGGGTTGTTTTGAAAATGGCACGGAGATTATAATTTCGTTCCAATTTAATATTTCTGGTCGAGTCTATTTCGAAAGCCTGTCTTATCATAGATTTGAACTACAAATAATTTATTACATTTTGATTATTACTATCTTAAGACTTAAAGCTTATATTTATTTCATTTTTCTATTTATATATTGAATTAGTTATTTCCAGTCTTATTTAAACTTAGTGCTTTCTTTAAACCGGATGAACCTTTTATAAAAATATGAGTTTAACGTAAAGAACACGAACAAGGTTTTATTCAACTGAATTTCTTCCAGTTTACTAAAAGAATATATAAATTTAAAAGAGATATAAATAATAAAATTAAAAGGTTATGTAATTTAAAAGAAATACACGTACTCACAAAAGCAGAACTTTTTTTACACATTTTTTTCTTTAAAACCATAACAATGAGACTAACAATTACCTAGATCTTAGTAATTATTTGTTTTAATAGAACTGTTTTAATTGTACTGTTTACTTAGTTAACCTAAGTTGGTATTACATTTATTTTACATTTACTTTTTTTTAATTATTACTTTTAGACTGTGACGTTTACACCCGGAAGTAATGAGTCACACGTAGGTCGCTTTTATTCATTCCTTTTGGTCAAGATCAAAGTGTAGTATCTGTTCTTCAGGTGGTGACACTTCATTTTCTTGTTCTCTTTCGGTGGAGGAGAAATCCTTCACGACTGAGACAATTTTTATTTTTGTACCTTTTCTCCACGTTAAAAAACGACCCTGGTGTCTAACTCTGTCCCGTGGGGAGGCATAGTAAATAGGTACACTATAATTGTTTATAATTGTACTATTCAGAAATATTATTTATAGTTCGTCCATTTCAGTTAGTATATATTTCCTTAATTTCGCTTAATTTACAATCATTAATATCGTTAAACAATTCCGTTTAAAACCGAAATTATGCCACCCAAACGAAGTAGAAACGAAAGTGAGGAAGAAAGAATGGAAAGATTGGAAGCTAATAGACTAAGAGTTGCTACAATTCGCTCCAATGAAAACAATTCAGATAGAGAAAGACGTCTATAACTTAACAGGATACGTCAAAGAGAAAGGAGAGCAAGACTGTCAGATTTGGAAAGAGAAACCCAACGTGAAGCTGACAGAACTAGACATGCTGTAAGGCGGTTAAATTCATCACAAGATGAAATTCAAGAAAGGCAAAGATATGCACTGGAAAGAGAAGCAATATTACGATCGAATGAATTATATGAGGTAAGTAGACGTACACAAGGTCAGTTGAGAGTGGCTCAACGACATCAGAATGAATCGGAAACCCAATGAAGCTTTCGCCTATACCAAGGGCAACAACGAGAGGCTGCATGGAGAGAGAGTATGACTTTGCCCCAGCAACTGACAGAAAACGAGGCAGCTAGACAACGAATGACTGCTTTGAGACACCATGAAATAGAGCACTCCAATAGAAAAGGATTGCTCTACAACAAAAATGACTCTCTCACTACAGCTGATATAGGAAAAATGGACAAAGTATGTCAACATTGCTCAGCTGTAAAATTTAAAGGAGAAACCCCTGGTTGTTGTTGTTCTTCTTCTGGCAAAGTTGTGCTTGAGAGCTTTCCACCACTGCCTCAGATGCTTCAAGATTTGCTCTCCGGCAATGGTCCCATCTCTTAAGATTTTCTGCAAAATCTACGCAGTTATAACAATTGTTTTGCAATGACATCATTTGGTCACAAAATTGCGGCAGTACATGGGTGGAATCCTTCTTTTAGAATTCGAGGCCAGGTTTTTTTTCAGGTGAGTCTTTTACCACCTGAAGATGAAACAGCAAAGTTTATTCAAGTCTACTTCTTGGATAGTCTGGAAGAGGAACTACATAATCGGGGACGTGACAGTAGACTCAATAGAGACATTCTCCAAAGTCTGACTGAATTTTTACATGAGAACAACAGCTTCATTTGTCAGCTGAAAACAACAAAGGAGAGGATTGAAGAAGAACACTTGGTAGAACATAAAGTTGTCATAAGGGAAGACCGAAGGCCGCAAGAAGAGCATCCACGGCGATTCAATGCTCCAACAACAACGTATGAGATTGGAATATTAATGGAGAATGAACCAACAGCTAACCAGGATATTGTCTTGCGTTTTAGAAATGATACATTAAAATGGATCTCCGAACTACATCCCCTCTACGATACTTTAATGTACCCGTTAATGTACCCCTATGGTTCTCCATCTTACAACATCTACATGAAGGCATCCAATGGGCGAAAAGTTACCCAACAGCAATTTTATTCGTACCATTTAATGACTCGGCCTGGAAACTATTTTCTCTGGTACCGAAGGCTATTTCAACAATGGCTGGTGGATGTGTACTGCAAGATTGAAACAGAACGTTTACAGTTCCTGAGGCGTGAGCAACAGACCCTGAGAGCTGACAATTATAGCAACTTGAGAGATTCAATTCTTAGGGAGGATGGGAATCCAGAACAGTTTGGTCAACGAGTTGTACTTCCGGCAACTTATACAGGAGGCCCTCGATACATGTTTGAGCGTCAAAGTGATGCCATGGCATATGTTCGGCGAATGGGCCGAGCCGACCTCTTCATCACGTTCACAACAAATCCAAAGTGGACAGAAATTACAGAAAATTGTCTTCAAGGGCAAGACCCTCAGGATCGTCCAGATATTGTTGCCAGGGTTTTAAGGCAGAAGCTAAAAAAGTTACTTGAATTTATTAAAAAGGGAGGATTTGGCAGGTTGAGAGCTTTCCTGTACAGTATTGAATATCAAAAAAGAGGACTGCCGCATGCACACATCCTCACCTGGCAGGCCCCAGAGGACAAACTTCTACCAGAAAAAATGGATCTCTGCATATCTGCAGAGATCCCTGACAAAGAGGAAGATCCTGATCTTCATGCTAAAGTGATGGCACATATGGTGCATGGACCTTGTGGACCATTTAATCCAAATTGCCCATGTATGATTGACAACAAATGTTCCAAAAAATACCCAAAAGAATTTCTTCAGTGTACCGAGCAAGGCCAAGACTCTTACCCCAAGTACAGGCGAAGAAAACCAGAAGATGGAGGCCAGACTGGTACAATAAGGATGAAGAGAAATGGTCGGTATGTTAATCAAGAAATAACAAACCAGTGGATTGTTCCGTACAACAAGGTCCTCCTTCAGCAGTTCAACGCTCACATTAACGTAGAAATTTGCAGCTCGATCCAAAGCATCAAATATGTCCTCAAATACGTGAATAAAGGATGTGATCAAGCAGTGTTTGAACTACAAAGAACTGATGGAGCAGCTAACCAACAAGGCCAAGTACAAAGTCACATTGTGGATGAGATCCAGCAGTTCCAGAATGCAAGGTATGTCGGCAGTTCAGAGGCGGCCTGGAGGATATTGGAACATCCCATCCATGAACATTTCCCCCCAATTGTGCAACTTTCTGGTCATCTTGAAAATGGGCAGCGTGTCATGTTCCCAGCTGATACTGCTCTGGAACGAGCCCAAGGTCCACCGCCTGCCACAACTTTGACAGCATTTTTTCAACTCTGCCATGAGGATGACTTTGCAAGGGGTCTCAAATACGTAGAAGTCCCTGAGTTTTACACTTGGAACAAATCGACAAAGAAATGGATGAGAAGAATGCGTGGGGTACAAGTTGAAGGTACTGAAAATGATGATGTATGGAAGGCACCATGCATTGGGAGAATCTACACGATTAGTCCAAAAGCAGGGGAGTGTTATTTCTTACGCCTGTTGCTCAATGAGGTTGCTGGTCCAACATCATTTCAAAATTTGCGAGCATACAATGGTCAGGTGTTTGAAACATACAAGGCAGCGTGCCTTGCTCGAGGCCTTCTATAAAATGACCATCACTTGCATCAATCAGTAGGAGAGGCAAGTGCCACTCAATCACCTTCAAATTTGCGAAGCCTATTTGTGATAATTTTAACAGCCTGTGAGCCAAGAAATCCTCTTGAGATCTGGATGGCTTTTCGTGATGTAATATCTGAAGACATTCTTCACAGATACAGGCAAGAAGTTAACAATCCAGAAGCAGATTTTAATGAGGACATCTACAATAAAACTCTTTGTCTGATTGAAGAAAAAGTTCTCCTTATGTGCGGTCAACCATTGGCAAGCTATGGATAACCTGCACCAATACAAGGGAGAGATAAAAGACTCGCGAGAGAGTATCAACGTGAAGTTACTTATAATCTTGAAGAACTTTCCCTACAAGCAGAAAATATGCAAGAAAAACTGAGCGATTCTCAAAGAGAAGTTTACAATTCATTCATGGCAATGTTGGAAGCACAAGGTGAAATGAACAAAAACATGATGTTTCTTGATGCTCCAGGTGGTACGGGCAAGACTTTTGTAATCAATTTGATCCTTGCAAAGATTAGATCCATGAGAAAGATTGTGCTTGCAACAGCATCCAGTGGCATTGCTGTTACTCTACTACAAGGTGGCCGCACTCTTCACAGCACTTTTAAAGTACCCTTGGATACTCATCGAATGGATCAGCCAGTTTGCAAAATTACTGGTAACTCAGCCTTGGCAAATGTAATTAGAGACACCTCTGCAATCATTGTAGACGAAGCCCCAATGACGCACAAGAGTGCTTATGAAGCAATTGACCGAACACTGCAATACATCACAGGAAACAAGAATCCCATGGGTGGCATTCCAACTTTATTTTGCGGTGATTTCCGTCAAATCCTCCCAGTGGTTAAAAATGGCACAAGGGCTAACATTGTCAATGCAAGTTTGAAACAATCCTATCTCTGGAGGCACGTTATAGTGAAGAGACTGACTACTAATATGAGAGCCTATATCTCTGATAACACAGCTGCAGCAGACTTCTCAAAATTGCTTCTCAAAATCGGTAATGGTCAGTTTCCTATCACTTCTTCACCTGGCACAATTAAGATTCCAACTGCGCTTGGTAAATGTGTCGGTAATCAGAAGCAACTGAAAGACAAAGTGTACCCAAACCTGCAAAACAATGGAAAATCACCGGATTGGCTTGCTGAGAGGGCTATTATTTCGCCATTAAACAGCAATGTGAATCATTTGAACAATTCAATAATGGAGGAATTTCCAGGAGACACAAAGCAATACAAGTCAGTTGATTTGGCTACTAATGAATATGAAGCTGTTCACTACCCTGTGGAGTTTTTAAACTCTTTGGAGATATCTGGAATGCCTCCACACATTTTAAATCTCAAAATTGGATCGCCAATCATGATTCTTCGATCCTTGGAACCGCCAAAAACAACAAACGGAACCAGATGTGTTATCACCAGATTGCACACCAATGTACTTGAGGCCACCATTTCCTGTGGTCCCTACAAAGGCGAAACCGTTCTACTGCCAAGGATCCCCTTAGTTCCATCGGACTCAGAACTTCCATTTAAATTCCGGAGACTCCAATTTCCTGTGAAGGTGTGTTTTGCAATGAGCATAAATAAAAGTCAAGGTCAGACATTTAACACCATTGGCGTAGACTTGACATCAGACTGCTTCAGTCACGGTATGTTCTACGTCTCCATCAGCCGGACAGGAAGTTCAGAAAAACTCTACATTCTGGCTCCAAATCAAAGCAGCAGAAATGTAGTTTACCCTGAAGCTCTTCAGTGAAAAGTTCGAGAAATGGATATGAGGAAAAACTGACATGATCTGATTGTGGTAAGTTTTTAGTATTGAATGTGCAAGATAAAATTTAAGCAAGAGTTGAAAATTACTTCAATGAAAAATTTACTATGTAACATCAAGTAACCTTCCTTTTCGATGAAAATGTTTTGTGAAGTTCCTGATTGAATTTCAGTCACTACAAGAGGTAGTTAAAATGTTAATCACCTTATGCAATCGTTGCTCTTACAACATCAACTTACTGGAAAGGTGCCCACAGATTTTTGTACCCGAGTGCGCAACAAAGCTCCGTGCGAAGCACGGGTATCTTTGCTAGTATACAATATAATAAGTGTTAGTTTATGTGTAGTGATTTTCATTGAGTTTACTCTAGAAAACTATATAAATGTAAGGCATATTTGAAGCCAGATATACTTAATTGTTTGTTTAATCATACAGGAAATATGATGGTGAGGTATACCTGCCATTTGCGCATTACTTGACATTTACGAAGACCTGCATGCGTTTACTATAGCCATCTCTTGGTTATATATATGCCGGACCATGGTTTTCAATTCGCATTTTCTCTGTGTTAAAATTATGAAGATGATTTGAAAAGCAAGTTTACTTCGTACATTGTCTTGATGAAAAATGAAATTATCTTACAAGTACAAAAAATTTGAAAACGTATTGCTTGAGCATATCCTCAATAACTATGAGTTACGACGGCAAAAATGTGAATTATTTTTTTTATAAAACCGAAAAAAATATAATTATATATTTAAAAGACATATTTAAAACGGAAGTATAAAAAAAACGGGCCACATTTTTTCCAGATGAGAATCGACTATTAATGTTTGAAACTTTATTAATGAACATCTGAAATTTGAAAATTAATTCTTTTCTCTTTTTGAGTAGAACGGATAGAAATTCTACAAAGTGTAGCGTTTCTCACGTTTGGTTAGATATGGATTGTAAGCATATCGTAAGCGGCATTCTGAACTGCTTCCATAGTTTCAACAGCTTTTCCAATGGAAGACATATCAAAATAAATAAGGGCAAACAATTCATCCATTGGGAAATATGTATTAATGGGGGTTTGGTCATTCAGAATGTGTTGTGCCACTGTTCCAGGAATCAGTGCATTTTTATGACGCGTATGAACGCCGCACAGGAAATCAAATATAGATAGGCGGCTGTGCAGACAAACGCAGCTTGTTTTTTTTTGTTTTGTTTTTTACTTCAATACATACTTAGAAACATAAACATATTGATTATCTTCCTTTAAAGTATATAAATGTAATTTTTCTTCAAAACCATTAGAGAATAATTGAAGAGCTCCACATTGAGATTAGGGGGGTTTATTCCATTTACAGGACCTAATAAAACCACAAAATGGAAAGTACAAAAATATCAAGCACCAAATTATATCACTATCACGAGCAGACATCAGGGATTGTGCATTGAACACACACAAGTGCACTCTTTTTTGTTTAAGTCCCTTGCATTTCGCTTCAGCTAGCGTAATAATCTCTTCAATTATAAAAAGGCATTTTTCTGCGTGTCTGTATGTGGGGTATTTTGTTATCTATGGACAGAAAACAGCTAAAACCGTTGACCCGATATTATGTAATTTCACACACGAAGGTTCTATCTAGCAGTGTTCTTGGATAGGTTTTGCCCTGTAATTGAATTAGACTGATTAAAGAGGCGATTTTGGACCAATGTTAACACTTTACACGGCTGAATATCACAAGTGTAAATGAGATGTATTACTAAATAATCCAAAATCTTCTAAATATAATGTTGAATAGGAGAAAGCTCATATTTAAAGATGTCGACAGTTCATATTGGGGCACATATATAACTTATAATGAGTGTGATGACACGTCTGATGGGAAGATATTTTTATATATTACTTTTCTTTTAACACATATTAGACGAGAGGAGTTACTTCACTTATGATGGATGTTGAGATTAATACGACTTGGAAGACTTTGCCTAATGTTCATTATAAGATGATAAACACAATTACCTTTCATTTGTGATGAAGGATGACACAAGACAACAATTACAACATAATGATTATTTCTTTAATCACCGGATCGGCCGGTCGATGAAGTCAGGAATTCAGCTTCTATCTACATGGTCTACATCTACTACTCTTTGCCTGTAAAGGATTCTTCTTTCTAACTGACTATGTCAACTCTTGGATGATCAACTGACTCTTGCCCCTCTAACTCAGAATCCATAGAAACCTATAATGAGCATTGACCTTTGTTTATGACGTCAGAAGTGTCTTTTGAAACGTGACTAATTTTCACGTGGCGTTACATGTTTGTCCAAACACACTTTTGGCAAACAAAAGAATCCTCAATTTAATTTCTAGCCTATTTTGAAAGAATATATTTTTAATTTGCATTGCCCATTCTTTTACTGATATATTTAATATTCAGATTTCTAAAACAATTAACAATAGACTTGATGTCTTACATTGCATTTCTTAACCTTGCCTACAGGGTTCGATTCGAGGCTTATCCTAATCTCATTTTCACTTATCTAGTACTCTTCTTATTTACATGGGAAGGGGTCATCCCTTTCCTTGTAACAATAAAAACAACAATGGGCGTCTTGGATATGACAGAGCAGGTTTGATATAAATGCTTTTGATTAAAAACTTTTGGGCCATGATACTTTCCATTATTTATTTGCATCTTGAATGCCAGTCAATATCACTGCAAAATAGTAAAGGCCAGGAGTGTAAAACCCACTTTGATATGACAAGGGCGCTTTCAAAATAAAAGTTACTATTTAGAACAAAATTGAAGCATTATACTAAACTTTAGCATTTTAACCTTTAATTCATGTCATTATATACATATAACAATAATTTTATAAAAATAAACAGTAAGTTCTCTACAGTGCAATGTAGACTAAAATGTATTGTGGGTTAAGTTACATCGTGGAGTTATGCGAAGCTTGCTCTCGGTGTACCGTGATTAGTATCAAACTAGAGCATGCAACCAATAGGTTTGATTGAAGTAATAGACGATTTCAACGATTTCCATGACAATAAAAATATAGGAGTATAAATAATTCAGTGGTTATTATTCATCCTTAGGAAATGTCGTTTAACCTTGCTAATCTTTATTTATGTTTGGTATGTTTCTATTTGAATTGACCTCATATTTCATAAATACGAAAGATTATTAATCACTTGAGGATATGGCTTAGGAATATTGCTGTCTCAAGTAGAATTTGTTACATGTCATCAGTATTTTATTTGATTTCATTTTTTAAATCTAATTTCCAGGTTTTACCAATCGGTTCTTAGTGATCTTACTATTATTCATATTGCAGAATGATTAT
>NC_136492.1:116319518-116352018 GCF_053919585.1 Euprymna scolopes | reverse complement strand
TTGAATACGTTAAGTTTGGGAAAGTAAGTTGAAAACTAAAAACTATACAAAACAGTGTCTTTAACTCACCGAACATATGTTACCATGACATAGGCTGGCATAATGGATAGGTGTCTGACAGTATTTTGTATAGTTTTTTAGTTTTAACTCACTTTCTCGAACTTAAAGTAATCAACAGTGCCCACCACCATTTGTAGGTTTCAAATACACCAATAAACACTGTTTTTCGAGCCGACTAAACGTTACATTAAATGAAAAGGGTTTATGTTACTAAACACAGATACAAAGAAGTTGTCAAAAAATAAATATATAACAAATAAATGTTATCAAAGGCAAGAAAAGTAAGTGTTCTACCTAACTGGATAAGATGTTAGTTTTTTTTATGTAATGTATAATCGGTTCAAAAACATTCAATGTTTATCGGTATATCTGAAAAATACAAATGGCAGCAGACTGTATCGAACATGTTAAGTTTGGGGAAACTTTGGGAAAATGAGTTTAAACTAAAAATACTGTTAGAAACTCAGTCAATATATGTTACCATGATGTAGGCTGGCATATAATCGGTGGTTTTAAACTTTTGCTCGATACAGGTGACGACTTTTAAAAATCCCTTTTAGTGATTACCTGGTGTGAGGATATTTGTACAACTAAACGGCAAATCTGCTCAAAAAAATCCGGTATTATTTTACTTTAAGGCCCGTTTCACGTTCATATATAACGAAATATTTTATTGTAGATTTCGGTGTGCTAAAAACGAATCTGCAAACCGTTTACGTAGCAAAAGAAAAGTTTTCATGAGATTCATGAAATTACTTTTTCGAAAAGTGGGTGATCACTTTTCAATGTAAATTTAACTTAGAATGAACACCCACTTTCTGGCCACCTGAGAGCGGGGCATTTTTCTGTTTCTTGGCTAAAACGTTTTTTTGTTTGATTTCTTTTGCATGGTAATTACCCCTGAACTCTGGGACTATTTTCCATTTAACAGCCGTAGCCTTCGTTTACGCTATGCGTAAGCATAAACGAAAGCTGTTTAGCCAATAAACATGGGAACAAATCCCCCCTCTCTCAGGTGGCTAGAAAGTGGGTGCTCATTTTAAGTTACATTTACATGGAAAAGTGATCGCCACTTTTTCGAAAAAGTAATTTCTTCATATCATAAAAACTATTTTTTGTGACGGAAACGGTTTGCAGATTCGTTTTTAGCACACCAAAATCTACAAAAAAATTTTTGTTATTTACGAACGTGAGACGCACAGCCCTTAATGGAAAATTATATCAAAAATCCGGGGGAAAATTGTTTTCAATAAAAACAGCAAATGAATTCGATAGAAAAAAAATGGATGCTATTTTTTTTTCTTTCTGTGTGTTTCTTGGCTTAAAAGTCTTTTTGTTTGATTTCTTTTGCATGGTATTAACCCCTGAACTCTGGGACTATTTTCCATTTCACAGACGTAGCCTTTGTTTATGCTATGCGTGAGCATAAACGAAAACTGTTAAATATGCATTCGCGTACCAAACTGCCTTGTAAAAAAAAACTTTAAGCCAATAAACACGAAAATAAATGCCCCTTCCTCAGGTGGCCAGAAAGTGGGTGCTCATTTTAAGTTAAATTTAGATTGAAAAGTGATCACCCACTTTTCGGAAAAAAATTTCTTCAGATCATGAAAACTATTTTGATACTCCTTGGGCGTTGAGTTCCATGGCGACCCGCAGAATTATTTAATGGTCGTTCCCTTAGTACCCCCCTAGTCAAGGCTAACGCATGCGCACGTAACATTTTTTATTTATCTACTTACGTGGTGGAGTTTCTATACTGATAGGTTTTTTGAAATGTTTTCACTGGATTATTATTGATTGAACACTAACCAGATTATGAAAAAAAATTGGAAAAAAAAATCATTTCAACATTTGAAAGGGATGCTCACTTTTTAGATACATCGTTCTGGTAAATCGGTCACTTTTTATTTATTTATTTTTTTTCTAAATACGGAAGTGTCTTCGGGAGATATAAAATGGTCGCATGCTGACGAAGCAATGTATCGTGAGGCGTACGGGATTAAAAATTATTGGTAAATTTTTAGATTAGGTCCACCTCCTCAATTTTCTTTTAAATGACGACTTGAAATGGTTTTCGACTATGCTGAATACGAAAATCGCATCGAAATTTTGCAGAAATAAGTAGTTATCAAGATATAAAAAGTTGTATTATGCATTGTAATCTTTGGTGGCCATCTTTTTTACGTGTGTGTATTTGTTTATGGCGCGTGTGCACGTAAAAAGATGGCCGCCGAAGAATACAATGCATAATACAACTATTTATTTCCGCAAAATTTCAATGCAATTTGCGTGTTCAGCATACTCGGAAACCTATAAATGTCGTCATTGAAAGGAAAATTGTGGAGGTGGACCTAATCTAAAAAAATACAAAATTGTTAAACATTTCTCCAGCATGTTAGTGAAATTTATAATACTTTAAAAAAAATTAAAAAGAAACAACACAAAAGTTTTGAAAAAAAACTCACCTTTCACAAAAACAATTTAAAAAAACACACACACACAAACTGACTAAATAAGTAAAAAAAAATAATAATTAAACATCTCGAAACTTTATTTTCATGAAAACAATAAAAAAAAGTCCTGTTCTCTCTATTTTTTTTTCTTTGAGAAACAGATATATTTCTGACTTACAAATGCGGTAGAGACTCACTATTTTTACTTTCTATGGTTTTGATATACCGCGTTTTTATTGCTTACAAAATGGGTGACTGATTTATCAGAACGTTGTAACTAAAAAGTGAGCACCACTTTCAAATGTCGAAATAATGATTTTTTTTTATATTTTTTTTTAATAATCTGTTTAATTAGTGTCCAATCAATAATAATCCAGTAAAAAAAAATTCCAAAAACCTATAAGTATAGAAATTAAGCATGGGAGTAATGTTTGTACAACAACGTAACGTCGCCTTTCGCACTTTTACAAACATTTTTTAAATAAAGAACCTAAACCATTTATTGATAATTTGTCACGTGTACAAACATTTATTTATTTACGTAGGCTTAACTCCTTTCATGAATAAGAAAAGTTTTACTCTTTTAGAATAATAAAAGGAAAAAGTTACTGACCATTTATAAAAGGACTTCTTTTCATGAAGGCCAGAGGAATAGTTGGCCGAAAATTCGTGAAACAACAACGATAAATAAAAATGGTGCTAATGCAGAGAGCCGCGCTATTTTTTAAATCATATTTCCACGTTTAAATAACGTTTTACGATATGTTTTTTTATTCAATTGTAAGGTTAAAGTACAGAATAGGTACAAAACATCCTTACCTGCCCATGTTAAGAATGACTTTTTAAATAATAACATTATTTCAGCACGGATCACTCTCTGCATGAGTAATCTTATATAGAAAAAAAAACTCAAAAGCAAGCAACAAACTATTTTTTTTTGGCCTTATATAATAAAGAAAAGATGTGTAAATTAAAAAATTTGGAAGATAAACAAATGAAATATGTTTTTTTTGTGTTTTTTTTTTTACTTATCGAGTTAACAGAAAATTTAACCTTTCGTCAATTCGTGGCTGTGAAATGAATCGAACCGGAAGTTCAGTTTTATCAACAGAACAGATTCGCAGAAACGATAAATAAATATATTTATTTATTTAATATTTTAATTTTAATTAGGTAAATTTATTTTAATAACATAAAAACATACCTCGACTCTAAAAATGGGTTGCCTGAAAATTTCAAATAAATTGGTAACGTATAAACATGGTTTTATTTCTTTAGAACGAACCAACTTTACATTTATATATATATATATATATATATATATATATATATATATATATATATATATATATATATATATATATATATTATCCACATATATTACATAAAGCCCACCAGTGCCTTGCTGTGGAATCCCTAATACTAATTTTACACAGAATCAATCCCATCATCATGGATATATTTCATGCGATGTCCGGAATTTCATCAAACTATATTTATACGTTTGTTCCTGTGTTACATTTTGTACATCATCTGTTATCCTCACCCCGCCCCCCTTTCGTTCCAACAACTATAATATAATTATTGTTGAACATTTTTACAGTATCGACAGCAACACACATGATTTCTTGTTTTTTAGCATTAATTCATGTTGCGATTTCAGTATTTACAAGGTTATGCTGATAGTTCACATAATCATGAACGATGACGAATGGAGCTTTTTTCATGGTTTTTCCATTGCAGCTAAGCTTTGGAATCTACACGTGTACATTATGCCGATGTTTATTTTGCATTTAGTGATATTTTGTTTTTCGTACAAGTTGCTCTAGAACCGTGTGTTTGTTGATGGGGCTTAATCATTCTATTTCTTCCTGTCATTTCATCTCATCAACAAGTTTTTAACAGACTTTCGCATTTATTCTATTGCCGTTTTAATCGGACGGTTTTCCGGTATTCAATGTCGTATTGGCTGATTACGCATTTCATAACAGAAATCACTGAAGAAACGATTAGCTAAAAGAAACGTTTCTTAGAACTGATAAATTTGATTGATAAACACTGATAGGGAGATATTAGTTCCATTCAAAATATAAAAAAAATCTCACAGACTCACCCAACTTTCATCCGCGATTGTGATGTCACTAAAGCCTACAAAAAAATATAATGTGATCTATTTTGTACGAAATAGATGCTATGAAAAAAACGCACTATAAAATGTTCATTGTAGATGTGTTTTATATATATATATATATATATATATATATATATATATATATATATATATATATATATATATATATATTGCTTTATACAAGGTGATCACCACTTATCAAGGTCCGGAAGCCACTCAGAGATAATGGTGATAAGGGTGAGTACGTTAGTGGGGGAGTTTAATAAAAATGTCTACTTAAGGTGTGCTTCATCAGGAATTTGTTTACGTTGGACTTGAAGAAATTCAGGTTGTAGTCGAGTGGGAAGTAAGCAGACAGTACAAAGTGTAAGTGCAGCTAGACGGGTGTTTTTCGTAAAAGATTTGCGAGGGGGGACTAGAGATTAGAGCTCAGACGAGCACTTGCCAATGAAATATGAAAACAGACTCGTATGTCTGTTATTTACTGTGTAAATAAATAAATTTACTGTGTAAATAAATAATTGTTATATATATATATATATATATATATATATATATATATATATATATATATATATATATATATATATATATATATACTGGGTGACCAAAAAAAAAACAGGCTCACTTCTAATTAGGTCCCGTTTCTTAGTATTTTGTCCGACTGAAATGAAACTTTGGTAATCACTAGTGTATTATATTCAAAACATCACATCAAAACACGAAAGTGTTTGGCCTTTTATTCTCCGTTCTACGGCATATGTTCTGGATGCCCTCCATTTAGCTCCGGTCATGTCTTGAGGCGCAGCACGAAGTTTCCATCACGTTCTTACAGACCGAATTTGTAATGACTCTCATTTTTTTATTTTTTTTATTTTTTTATTACATTTTCACCCCAAACAATTAACATTGCAACTTTGGTGTAGGGGGCTACTATCAGGGTCAACAACTACTGGAGCACTATGTAGGTATTTGGGCACCAAGATGTCGGTTCACGTTGCACTTGAACTTCTGCATGTCAGTACAGTTATGGAAGCAGGATCCTGGAATGAAATTCCAGAGTCTAGCGATTCTGGGAAAGAAACTACTGGAGTAGAAATATCTTTTATATCTAGGGATCTCTACTGTGTGGGGGTGGGATTTAGCTGCCTGTCAGGTTTATCGAGGGTGTCTGCGTCGTAGGGGGCACAAGTGTCTGCAGTTCGTCAGAGCATTCACCATTAAAATACTTGTAGAACAAGCAGAGGGATGCAACGTTTCGTCGATGGGACAGAGGCTGAAGCTTAGATGCTAGTTCAGGGCCTATCAGATTGGCGACTTTTTTTGAACCTTGTCTAGGAGTGAGAGACTAGTAGTAGACGCACCAGCCCTGATGTGACAACAATACTCCATACATGGGTGAATGGTGGCCTTATAGAGATAGGATAGTTTCAGGTGTCAGTAGTTTTCTAGCACGGTAGAGAGAGAGCATACCTTTTTTGCAGCGGCCCTGGCAATGTTTTCAATATAATTGTTCCAGCTCATGTTTTCTGTGAACGTATGAGGCAAGCAGTTTGAAAGATGTACTCTCAGACAGGGAGTCACTGGCCATTGCTATTGGTGTCAGAGAAGGTTGCTTGTAGTTATTGAAGGAAGCCAGTTTAGTCTTGGCAGCAGTGAATGTGACCATCCATTTATGCCCCCATTCCACAACAGATTGGAGGTCATCCTCAAGTGTTTTTGCCATTTCTTGATATATGTGTTCATTTATTTTCCTGTCATGCATGTTATAGAGTGTAGTATCATCAGTAGAGGCAGTTTTGTTGGGGAGGTCATTAATAAATATCAGGAACAATAGAGGTCCAAGAATAGACCCCTGAGGCACTCCCACATTTATATCACACTGTTTAGATGTTCGACCGTCGAGGACAACCTGGAATTTTCTCTTATCTAAGATGGATTTAATTATGCTACGTATTCTACCAGTGATACCGTATGATTTAATTTTCCTGAGGAGACCATTGTGCCATACCCTGTCAACAGCCTTAGATATATCTAGAGCTGCTGCTATGCCCTCCCCCGCTTTGTCCAGTGAATGGTATATACGTTCAGAGAGTACAGTGAGGATATCAGCTGTGGAACGGGCTTGTCTTAATCCATATTTTTTTGTCAGTCAGAAGTTTAGAATCTGTAAGGTGCTGGACTAGAGCATGGTTAATTATGGTCTCAAATATTTTGGCGAAAAGTGAGAGGAGGCTAATGGGGCAATAATTTGATGGGTCAGTTCTTTTGCCAGAATTATGAATATTGGTACCACAGACGCGGTTTTCCAACAGCCCGGAAAGCAGGATTCATTAAGGCATTTGTTGTAGAGTTTGGAGAGAACTGGAGCTACTTCGGCTGAGCATTTTTAATAGCAAAGCTGGGATGAGATTGGGTCCACATGCTTTTGAAGTGTCAAGATTTTTTATGATAGCATGTACCTGAGCAGGGGTAATTTTTAGATCGTCTAGCGTGGCATCTGTCCACAAAGGAAAGTCAGGCAGGGTGTGGTTTGAAGGGTCCAGTGTGGAGTTTGAGGCAAACCGGCTGGCAAGCATATTAGCTTTGTCAGTTGCTGAGCAAACAACCTCGTGAGTGTTGGTTAGTGAGGGAATTGTTGATTACCCATTATTTACTACACTGCTGTAGATTTTCTAGAAGTCACGAGTTCCCAATTTTTGTGCTTCGATGCGTTTTTTAGTGGTTTCAGTACATTCTCTCTTGGCTGTCGCTATTTCTTTCTTAGTGTTATTTCTAACTTCTATGTACTTCCCTGATTGCCTCATTGAGTTCCATGATGGTTCTGGGCTTCTCTGCGTAGACTCTGTCCTTAAGATAGCCCCAAAGGAAAAAATCTGGGGGGTTTAGCTCCGGGCTATGGGTTGTCCACTCAAAATCAATCTTGATACTAATCACTCGGCATCCGAAGTTCTCTTTCGGCCAATCCCAGGACAGGTTTGAGGTGGTTGAACTTGCTCCGTCTAGCTGAAACTAGAACTTGCTCATGACGACGGGTAGATTGTCTGTAGCTCAGTCTTGAAGGTTTCTAGCACCTCCACATACCGCTCCCTGGTGTCTGTCACTGCTGCGCCAGATTCTTCGATGAAGATTGGTCCGATGATGACTCTGGACGAGATTTCATCCCACACCGTGCACTTAGGAGAGTACAGGGGCTTGGTGGCTACTTAACTAGGTCTGAAAGACCCCCAGAAGACATTTGAGTTCGCCTTTCCATCAAGATTGAGGTGGGCTTCATCTGGGGTCCAAAGAAGGTTAAGGAAACGTGGTGTCTCCTCGATCTTCTCGAGCATCTTAACTGCCAAAGCCCTCTTCTGCTTCTTGTCTGAGGCTGTAAGGGTCTTCAGCGTCTGTATACTGTATGGGTAAGCCCTGATATGTTCACTAGCACTCTCCTGCAAGTCTCTCGGGACATACCGAGGGACTGACTTCGGTTACGCACAGAGCGTTTCGGACTGTGCTGGAGAGACTCTCTCACTCTTTCAACCAGTTCGGCTGTTCGATTCTTGGGACGTCCCGAGTGGCTTCAACGGTTCTCTCTGGCAACGTCGAGGTTCTCAACGACCCCATACCCCTCGAAGTGGTTCACCAAGTTATGAATTCTGCTTTTGGATGGAACATTTTCACATTCGAACTGACGCATGAAACTGTCCTGTGTTTTCTTAAACGAGCCTGTTTGTATTAAAATTTAAGACAGTGTATTCTTGTCCCCGCTCCCACTGGGGTCTTGGTGTACTCACGGTTGTTGATTCTGCCATGCTCTGTAAAATAACGGAAATCGGTAAATAAATAATGGAGATGTCACATAAACTGTAAACGGGGTCCGTTTTGGGGGGTCACCCTATCTCTCTCTCTCTATCTCTCTCTCTCTTAATATATATATATATATATATATATATATATATATATTGCAAAAAATCAGAAATACATCGGTACTTCTGATTTCAAATATAATACAGGTAAACCATTTTCTATTCGAAAAATATAGGATCCTCTAAAGCCTCCGTTTTATCTGAATTACCCTATTTATAAAGAATTCAACAATCCCATTCATTTAATACCATCATAATAAGGAGCCGTGGGAAAGATACAACGCTGGATGTTCTTGCAATACAGGGAAAATTGCGTACAACACGGTAACTGCAAGGTAAAATTCATTTACTGGGTAATAATACCCTAGGTCAATTGCATGCCGGAAACATTCATATATATGAGCAACTCAAAGTTCAAGCATATGATTCCTGAGAACAAAAGCTTCCTTAGAGCAAAAAAAAAATGCAAAAATGTCTTCGCAGTTTGCAATTAAAGGAAAAATGGTTAAATGTTGACCATTGAAAGGGAAAGATAATCGAAAGCTGTCACACTGTCGGCCTTGATACATGGCGCTTTTTGAAATTTAGAGAAATATTTTATAAGATAGCGTATTAACAACCCGAAAAGAACATTTAAATTGTCGTAGTGAGTGTCTAAATGAGAAATGCAGCAGACAGAGACAAAAACTACATGAGAACTTTAAAGTGCCATTCAAGACGCAATTCTTACCATGGAAACAGCTTGTAAGGGTTTAAATAATTGATAGCAGATATATAGATAGATAAACAAGGCTAACGAATATAAATTAAAAAAAACACATTAAGCTTTAGGTGTCACAATTGAAATCTACTTATTTTATTTAAAACGCTGAAATTTAATATAATTTTGAGTTCATGCGTCCAAGGAATAAATTAAAACACATAGTGTGAATACATATATCTATCTATCTATCTATCTATCTATATATATATATATATATATATATATATATATATATATATATAGATAGATAGATAGATAGATATAGATATAGAAAGAGAGATAGATGAATAGTTTGTTATTAATTTAAAAGGAAAAGAAAATACTGTTAGAATTATAAATACTTTTCGTATAAAATATTTTTATTAGATTTATTCAAAAGCTTTAATTAACAATTACCAATATTATATATATTTATTTCAACTCAAATAACATAAACAATGTGAGGAAATGTTGTATGTGGATTATATTTTTAGATATGGGTGAATATACGTGTATAAAAATATATGTGGCAATCTACTTGTGTTCACAGGCATCATGTAAAAATATATAAATCATTTAACACAAATGATGTTCATGAAATAATATAAATTATTTAAAACAAACAAAAAAACATTAAAAATATTTACATTAAAGTCATATTTTAAATAGAATTTGAGAATAGATAATAATTAAATATATTTGCCTTTCAAAAACAAATTAATATGTTTAGGAATAGAACAAAACTTGAATAGAAGATCCTACAGACGTGTGTACGTTTTGCAGTACACATATATGATTCAGAACATTGTTTGTGTACTAATGATGATGCGTAAATTATGTGTTGGAAATTTTATTAAAATGTAACTCTCCTCTTATTTTGAAAAAAAAACAACAACGGAAAGAATATTCATTATATCAGCCTAATCAATTGAAACATTTATTTTGCGAGAATATTTAAAAATTCACTGGAAGTTACCAAACAAAAATATAAATTCATAAAACAATTGAAAATGCATTAATAAGGAAAATAATAATTTGCGATCATTAATTACAATCTTTCAGGCGCAATTTCCGGGAAAACAGATAAAACTTAGACTGAAACGAGTCAAATAGTTCTTAACATTGGTATGGTCCGCCTTATAATAAATTAGAAACTGGTGGTCCCGATGTAACCTGATCTTGTGTAATTTTTAAAACAAATGCTATGTTCTTATATTGAACACTAGCATTTCATCCCGGCGTTGCCCGGGTGTTTGGATGTGTATGTTCAGCAAAAAAAAAAAAAAATAAAAAGTGGTAGTAGGAAGGCAGGATCGAACCCGTACCGCAAAGGAGGAAAAGAACGGGGTAATATCTTACGTTTATGCTGTTACAACCACCGCCAAACCGGAAGTAACATTTTTTTAAACTAAGGCTTCACAATCTAAAGGAGAAGATACCTTTAAAAAATATCGGCGAAAAAAGTAACCCCCTGTAGAAAGTGCCTAGGTGAAGGGGATGATATTAATGTTTTTAGCCAATTTTTCGATATTTGTCGTATGAAAGGTCGAACTTTAAAACAATATTGATCTTGGTAAAATCCGTCGCCTCTATTGAAAGTTTAAGGCAGACATGCAAACAGATATACATGCATACATTTATATATTGGTAACTAAAAACGTTCAATCCAAAGTGATGAAAAAGCTTGCCTTATCTCTGAATACCCTTTATGTAAAATTTCAAATTGTCAGAAATTGTCTGACTAATTTGGAAGAGACCGTAAAGGTCAATTTCTTAAAACTTTGACCCCTATTATGACCCTGTAAAGTTTATTGTTTTGGGCTCAGATAAAGTTATTAAGTTAGATCCGTGTCCAAGAAACCTATATCTAAAATTTCAAGTGCGTAGACCCAAAATTGTCGGAGGAGTTTGGTAGAGTTGTCAACTGTCAAATCGGTGAACTTTCACACCTTAAATGTCAAATTTCTGGCCAAAAACCGATCACATCGATTTTCCCAAAGTTCAGTACTCTGTATATCAAATTTCGAGTCTGTAGACTAAAAGCTTACAAAGTTATTGCGTAGGGTAATGTACACAGACACACAGACACGTTCACTTTTATATATTTATAGATGGTTATATATATATATATATATATATATATATATATATATATATATATATATATATACAAGCAAGGTTGCCCGGCGTTGCCCGTGTATTTGGAGATATATATTGAGGAAAAAAAAAGTGGAAGTTTTTTTTTTTAACTGTGACTCCCATTATGGCCCCTTATATATATATTTTGGGGGGCTCAGATTGAGTTATTAAGTTAGATCCATGTCCAAGAACCTATATCTAAAATTTCAAGTGTTTAGACCCAAAATTGTCGGAGGAATTTTGTAGAGTGCTCAAAGGTCAAATCGTTTAACTGTGACTCCTTACTCGACAAATTTCTGGCCAAAACCCGATCACATCGATTTTCCGAAATCTCTGTACTCCGTATATCAAATTTCGAGTATTTAGACTGAAAATTGCCAGAGTTATTGCGTAGGGAAATGTACACACACAGACACACAGATACACAGACATACAGACATACACTTTCACTTTTATATATACATAGATTTGCTTTTCAACTTTGTTTTATACACACACACACACACACACACATATATATATATATATATATATATATATATATATATATATATATATACAGAGAGAGAGAGAGATAAAGAGACTGCGAGAGGAGAGAGAGAATTAGGTACTTTTACAATTCATACTCAATTTAAAAAAAAATTAGACGACGATCGTCATCATATATTTTGAAACATATAAAAGTGCTTAAATAGCACAAATTAACGGTTGCTTATGAGGTTTGGTATCGATTTTTTTATATAATCGATTGCTTTAATTTATGTCACGCTTTCTCTTAATTATACTTTTTACTCCTAACGTACTTTAAACACACCTAAAGAGAAACCAATATATATATATATATATATATATATATATATATATATATATATACATATATATATATATATATATATATATATATATATATGGGGGTGAGTGTGTGCGTGTGTATGTATGTGTCTATATATGCGTACATATACATACACGCAAGAGACACACAGACCCCATTCATATATACGCAGACAAATACACACTCACACACGCGCACGCACATATGTGTGTATATGTGTGATATCTGCTTTGCATGGGCGTGTTACAGCTCTTATTACTTGTTGAGCGTGATTCTTGGCCGTAACTAGGTAGGCCTTCCGGTGAGGAGTTGTAATCTGGATTGTTCTGGGTATGTAAGGCCGAACCACGTACTCAGGTGTCGATTTTAACTGTAGTTTATGAGCGTCCTTATTCGCCAACAACTGGCAATATAGATGTGCCCCTTGTCGACGCCGTTGCCACCATAACGACCCCCTTCTATTACATTTATTTATTTTGTCCAAGAACGGACCATTAACCGAGTTTCCCTTCATTGCTTCTTTTCTCTAAAATCGAGAGTGCGTAGCCGAATCTGTCTTATGAGCCTCTCTTTCTTCGCTATACATCCATAATATTTTCACTTTTAATAAAGGTGGGTCGTTTTTATGTATGTCTGTCCGCATGAGTTGTTAGTCTGCAGATTAAACTCCATAATATCGGTGGTCTATATGTCCACAAATTTAACGTGTTTGAAATCAGCCTATTATGGAAACGATTGATGTAATTTAAGTAGTCTACAGTGTCAAAGTCGTGATTTATTTGTGTACCACTTACCAAATGCGACTCTTTGGGATGCACGTTTCCGTGGTACTTACTCAGTTATCAATTAATCAACGCCGAAATATATAAATTTATATAAATCCATAAATAAGGTTTGTTGTTGATATGAAGAAAATAGACCCGATTCGGTATTAAAAGGGTTTCCCGCCTAAAACAATATTCTATTAGGAGTAATTTCGAGTATAAAGTTAATTTATTTTGCCCATCTGGCCTCGGGAAATGCACTATTAAAATGTGAAATTATTGCATGAAAATCTCAAAGATGGATGCCATCGCAATTTCGTAGCGAAAATAGCATAATTGATCTAGCAATAAATAATAAAAAACAAGATCAAATAAAACAGGCGAATCGAGGTAAACCTGACAATCCAGAAAATAAACAATCAGTTATTTTATTTAAAATTTAAAAAAAATGGTTAAACATTGTTTAAATTATCTTCCATGGTTTTTCTCGGAATTATTTCATATAATTCTCAAGAAATGTTCATAAAATATATTGCTCAATTTCTGTTTATTTACTTATAGAGATATTGATAAGAATTGTGCAATTGTCATGGTTTACCTCGGTTCTTCCCATTTTAAGTGATTTTTTGTTTGGGATTACAATCAAGAATGCCACTTTGCTTTACCAAATAACAGCCATCTTGAATATATTTCATGCAATGTTTACACATTTTAATCGTTCATTTGTTGATTTTATATGGGGAAAAATTGAGTAATATTTAAATAAAAATGACTCGTCATTTAACAAATTTTAGGATGGGAAACATTTATGACTATACAAACTTATTTTTTTAAGGATAATTTTTTCTGATTTCTTGGGATAATAATTTAATCAGCTGTAAATAAACAATCTCATATGATAAAGTTTATATATATATATACATATATATATATAATATATATATAAAGAGAGAGAGAGAGAGAGAGAGAGAGAGAAAGAAAGAATGAAAAAGAGATAGATATGCATATATTGGCAGCCCGACCGTCATTGCCTAGTCGAAAAATACGCTTAAATATGCTATTTTTACTAATGCAAATTGCGTATTTATTAGTATTTATATTGCAACCACTATATATTGATGAATTAAAAAGTTGTTTTTTTTTAAATGACTCCAACCCCACCATCAAGTATCAGAAACAAAATGTTTACCTTTCGATTTTCTTTTTTTCTTTGATATTTTTGCTTGGTTATAAAACATGCTTTCTGCAAGGCTAAAAATATACATGTGAACAAATAGCTAATACGTTACACATACATATTCGTAATGCCGTTGCTCGACATTAACTTGACAGCTTCAATTTTCTTTAATTTTCATACTTTTGCACGTAGTTTTCCCGGCTTAAACTCAAACATAAAATGTTCGAATGGGTACGAAATCACTATTTAAGAATTTTCATGTCCGTTGGCAAAAAAAAAAAAAAAACTAACAGAGGAGTTGTGCAAGCAAAGGTTGTTCAACAAATATATATATACACATACATAAATACATTACACAGAAAAATGCGAGATTGAAAATGGAAGTTAGAAATGTAAAAGGTCTAGTTGTTAAAGCTGTAAAAAACAAACCGATTGAGCGGTGCGACTGTAAAGTAGTTCTAAATGAACAAAGCTAGCACTTAAGCATATATTAAAACATTACACTGTTTGTATAATATAGAAAGAGGTGTGTGTTTATTATAAACTTTTTTACGCAAATATTGCGCAAGTATTAATCTTGTAGAATAATTGAAGGAATATAATTACACGTAATAGTTAGCTAAAGATAATTAAGCAATAAGAAAACCGGAAAACTAATAGGGAAGCAATTAAAAGGTGACAGAATATGCAAATTGGCTAGAGTTTTTTGCAGATGAATTCAATTCCACACGCCATATATAACTAAGTTGCATTTTCTTTCAAAATAAATAAAAAAACCGTCATTTGAAATAATCATGTTCATCGAAAGTTATTTCAAATGCGAACGGATATAAAAATGCGCAACGTTTCGCCCAACTTCCATGTGTTTTTGTTTTTAATGAATGTATGGTAATATCTAAATTGATGTACGATATATAATTTTTGTCTTAATGTCCATTTGAATTCATAGTATTTAATTTTTTATCATTTTATCATATATATATATATATATATATATATATATATATATATATATATATATATATATAACGTTTTCCTCTTTTTTCATTTAAGGATCAGCTATAATAAATGGCGGATACATCTTACTTTAGTTGCCTAACAAAGAGCCTGTGTGTTTTTAATACACCAATAGTTCCGATACATTAGCATGTTCAGTGTAGCAACTATGTAATATTTGTCTATATAAATAAACATATTATACTTTGCTCCTTTTATTGAGAATTCTTAATAAGCTCATTTTATTTCGTGGGTTTTATCTCCTGAATACCTGTAAGTTAGTATATATATATATATATATATATATATATATATATATATATATATATATATATATATATATATATATGGGTAACTGGCGTTGCCTGAGTGTTTGGAGGTGTATGCTGAGCAAAATAAAAAAAAAGTCAATTTTTTTTTAATTTGACCACAATTATGACCCCTTAAAGTTTATTGTTTTGGGCTCAAATAAAGTTATTAAGTTAGCTCCATCTCCAAGGATCCTATATCTAAAATTTAAAGTGTTTAGACAGAACATTGTCAGAGGAGTTTGGTAGAGCTCTCATGAGTCAAATCGTTGAACTTTGACTCCTTAACAGCAACATTTCTAGTCGAAAACCGATCCCAAAGATTTTCCCAAAACTCGCTACCGTGTATATCAAATTTGGAGTCAGTAGAATAAAAATTGACAGAGTTGTTTCGTAGGGAATTGTACACAGACACACATACACACAGACGGACACATATACACGTTCACTTTTATATATATATATATATATATATATATATATATATATATATATATATATATATATATATATATATGAGTGTATGTATATATGTGTCTGGGTCTTTTTACTGAACATATTTGATGCTGTGAAATATATATTGTCATGTATTACAATGTTTCCTTGTTAATATATCTACACAGAAACGTGGTGATAAGACTGTATATGTTGTTATACACATCGCAGGTATTTTAGGCCCATGATTTAATGAGATCGACCGGTAGTCTGCCTTTTTTATGGATATCGATCCAGGCATTTCATGTAGTCAATTGATTCAAAGAGCTAAGTATACAACTTGAATGTCACTAAAATACGCATGGATTTTCACTTATAAATCGACATCTTCCTCTTTATAAAAAATATCGCTTATAGAGTATAGGGAGTAAATTTTGAAATGTGCCAAAACCCTGTATGTCAATTTACTGCTCTACTAAATCATGTTTATTGCAACGCGTATATATATATATATATATATATATATATATATATATATATATATATATATATATATATATATATATGATTCATGTCGATGAATACAAAGAAACTTCCCTGATGATCCTCTGACATGCGCGAGAATTTCAGATGGCAAATCTACGCAATCTCCTATCGCAGCTCTCCTAAGCGGTACCAGTGGCAATTAAAAATTTTAGGGCGACAAGAAACAATGCAGATTTAAGCGGAGAGAACCTACAGCACTTTTTATTTCTAAATGATCCATAATTCTGATACCGGTCACATAATCGATTCTTAACCTCTGTGATCTTACGGGAAACAGTGGGTCAACGTAATTATGCCGTATATATATATATATATATATATATATATATATATATATATATATATATATATATATATATATATACATGTATATATACATATATATACATGTAAGTATATATATACATATATATATATATATATATATATATATATATATATATATGCAGCGTTTGAGACTCTAGACGACCGGTCGCCACAGTCGATTGAATATTTATTGGGGCGATTAAAAGTCGTAAATCTTTCCCCCGCCAGTCGATAACATTTCTTTAATAAAGAAACGGGAAAAACTCATTTATTTTGCGACCCTCAAATATGGTGTGACTTAGAATGCTCTATGTCTTATAATTTGTGAATTCTTTCATCTCTAGCTGTGAGAATATCGTATTGAAAAAAGAGTGGTCACGCTAATTGTCAACAAGAGGTCAAATTTACACATTCAGCGTGTAATCAAAATGTCGCCTTCATTTAGCCTTCTGATCTTAAAATTCATTTGGGAAAAAGTTGTCGACGCTACAACTGCATACACTTCATGCTTACAAATGTAAATACGACCATTCGCAAGAGGAAAAACGCATCGTTCCGTCAAGCACGCACCGAAAATTAAATTATACAACAAGTAAGTAATCAGTTTTCGCTTTAGTTTTGTTTCTTCGTAAACAAGCATTATTTATTCCAGGGACGATAGAAATGTATTAGGATATAAACAAATCTGGACATGAATTATAAAAATGTAAACACATAACATTATCAAGACGGCTGATTATTAGTAAAATGTTATGCATGATATAATATTTCGACTATCCCGGTTAAAAATAAAAATAAAGAATAAATGTATAAAAACGCATTTATTGCTTCATTAACAGAGGTATTAAATTACTAGGTTAATCTATATAATTTTCGCAAAAATGTTCAATGCTATATAATGCTAAATGTTCATTTTTATTATGATTTCTCTTCGAATTTTGTTCAGTAATTATTGTAAGTAACTATTTCTGATTCTTTTGAACTTCTGGGATGATTGTGTGTTTCAGAATATTTTTCAATTAGAGACTTCATATTGAAATGATTTAAGTTGAAAATGAATCTCTAATATCTGTTTCGCATTTAAAATATATCTATTTCAAGGGTGTGATTTTACATTATGTTTTCTTTGTGTATAAAGTTAGATATATTCGTTTTCTAACAGTAACAATAAACACAGTCTTGAATTATTTACGAACATTCCGATTATTCTTATTTGTATTATTCTTATTTCTATGGAACAATAATATGAATGATGCTATATAAAGAAACTGGTGCTGTATTTTACCGTTTTGTTGAATATTTACTGAAATGTTTGTAGTAATATAATAGTATATTTACAAGAGTTAAACAAATATGTTCTTGTTAGATTATACACACGGCAATTTCTTGAATTGTTGTAAAATTATTTACTATTATTGACTGAAATAAAGACATAAAGTCGGATGAGTAAAAATATTTGGGGGCGAGTAAATTTTCCCTCACAAATCTTTTAAATCTTAAAGGCTATATATATATATATATATATATATATATATATATATATATATATATATATATATATATATATATATATTGGAATCGGGAAAATTCTTACAATAATTCGTTATTGAGAAATACATTTAAACAACTTTATTATACATAAATGTCTTTATATTCTTTATCGTTTTTTTTATAATGAAACCCATTACTCCTTTTAAATGGGTACTATTAATGGCATGATATTCTTGAATTCGGATGTAAAATTTCCTGCAGCGTATTAACCGGTATTTCTTTAATCTCGTTTGTAATGCGTTCTTTGAAAGCTGAAACTGATCTACTATCGTAACTTTCGAGCACTTCGTTTTAAGATAGACCCATAATAAATAATCACTGGTGAAATTCAAGCCCTATGACTTATAGCTATCTTGTAGGAAAAGTGTTTCTCATCCCCAGAAAAAAATGAGCAAGTTAAGGAGTGATAAAGTTACATATCATTTCAACATAGAGTTGAGCATTTACATTGACTGCATTACCAGCCTCATTTTCATAAAACTAATGTACTGATAGTGCCTCTTGCAGACAAAGCGCACTAAAAAGTTACTTTTTAAGGTTTCCTATGAAATAAACCAGAGTTGTATTTCGCTCAATTCCTGAAATTTTGTTTGTTTAAATAACCGCCCAGATGAAAATGCGCTTCATCACTTATTCAAAAGTTGCTCAATTGAAAACGTTTGAAAGTAAGATTTATACTCCTTCCTATAATGCTACCCACTTCTTGCCTCTCTATTTTTAAATTGGAAAGAATGTCGATTCCATTTATGTATTATAAAGTTATTAAAATTATTTTTTCAATAACTAAGGATTTTTCCCTAGTTCTATTTCGGGGCATGTATATAATTATGCAGTCCTGACAGGACACGAGATATAACACTGTGGGAAAATTTGGGCATATTTATTGGTTCAAAAATTTATGGTTCTTTATACTAACTGCCATGAAATTTTCTCCATAGAATAATATTATAATTTTCAAATGAAATACTCATGTTCGTTCGTCCCATATAACCAAATATATGAGATTCCAATATTCAATTTGGCTTGGAGCATATATATATATATATATATATATATATATATATATATATATATATATATACATATATATATATATATATATATATATATATATATATATATATATATATATATATATATATGCAGGCTGTAGAAGAAAGTTCACTCTTGTAGTTTTTTCAACTACTTTAAATTTCAGCTAAATTTAATGTAACTGCAGAACTACTCCGGGGATAAAGGCATCCCACTTTTCTTTAACTTTTGTCCAAAGTTCTTCCAAACTTTAAAAGTTATCATTGCGTAGCTGTTGCTTGATGTAATGCCATAGGTTTTCGATAGGATTGAGGTGTGGAGATTGTGCAGACCAATCCAAACACGGAATATCATGCTCTTCCAGGAACCTCTTGCCATTGCCAGCTGTGTGAGTGGGAGGATTACCCTGCATGAAAATCGGATTATCATCAAATTTCGAGCCAAAGAGGGTAAAAAATGCTCAGTGAACATATTAATGTACTTAGTCGAATTTATTCGACTTCGCAAGCGAACTAGAGGCCCTGGACTGTTGGTACTAACAATGCCCAACGCCAAAACTGAATATTCTATAACATACTTCGTCTTTTCTTCGACGAACATACTGCCTACCATCACTGCCTAGCCTATTGAACTTGCTTTCGTCGCTACAAAGCACTTTGGACCAATATAAAGACCCATGATCTTCATTGACTGACGAAGTCCAGACGGCGCTGTCTGTTCTTTACAGAAATCATTGGCTTGCGTCTTGCAACATATTCTCGCAAATTAAATTCCTATGTGTTCTTGACAGAAGAAAGAGAGAGCACATTTTAACAAGATTTCACTGTTCTTGGATTTGGGGAGCCGATTCAAATCTTTGTCTTAGGCTGCAAATCTTGTTAGCAATGTCCGTCCTGTTAGAACTAACTAGTATGACCAGATTTAGGGGCATCACAAACACTTCAGGTATTTTGGTGATTTTGCTCAATCACATTGCAATTTGCGGTCGATTTCTCAATTGAATACACCAGAAAGGTACAGATTACTAGGCTCCTAACGATCACTAAGAAAGTCGTTACATATGGACTAAATGTTACGTTGTATAACTCGGAACAACAATTAGAAGTGCTGGGTTGCGTGTTGTGGATATTTTAAACTGATTTATCGGCGATAATTTTAGCTGGTGTTATGCGAATTTGGTGCTGCGGACTTTCTTTTTGCCTCCCTAATTTGAAGTTATTATTTTTTAAATTGACGTGGCCACTAGAATAGTTCAATTAAAAAGCAAAGTGAACAGTTTGCAGTTTTTGAAAAAAATTGCAAGCGCGGACTTTCTTTTTGCCGGCACAATATATCTTCTATAATATAAAGCTGGGGGGGTGCGTGTGTGTGTGTGTCTGGTCACGAATAGCCTCCTATATGGTTGACTCTTTTAAAAAAACTGCTTACATATAATGATAGAAGATGTATCGAGACACAGGAATGTGTATGTTTGATCTGACAGGACAGTGGTTCATTAAAATTGTGGGGTCTGCGTTAGCGCCTGGTCCACAAAGTATGGAAATAAAAAAATGTTTAAAAAATGTTTACAAGTGTTTCTGAAATAGTTGTACATAAGAATACTTTGATACGTATGTTTTAACTTAAATAGGGATGGTATAACACAATTGTGGGGTCTGCGTTCGCGCCTGGCCTCCATAGAATGGAAATAGGCACACACTTTAACGCAGATTTTTCATATCTATCCGCGAAAGTATACTTTGATAATTATGTTTCAGTTTGAAGAAATATGGTATACTAAAATTATGGGGTGTTCGTTCGCACCAGACCTCCATAGCATGGAAATATGTCACAAAGTTTAACAAGGTTTTTTTATATAGATCCACAGAATATTGTGATAAGTGTAAAGTGTGTACAGGTATGGTCTAATAAATCATGGGGTGTATCTATTTTATTTTTACTTTCATCATATTTTGCTTTGGTTTTGATACCCCCAAATTCGAAGCTATCTCTTTACAACCCTTCCTTATCATAACCTATCATGCTTTCATAAATCAGAGTCAATTTTCTGTAGGCTGATTTTGAACCCAGTCAACGACTAGTACTTTTGCTAGTATATATATATATATATATATATATATATATATATATATATATTAATTTAGTGAGAGATATATATATATATATATATATATATATATATATATATATATACATACACTTGTGCCCGATATTATTCATACCCCCCTTGAAAATTGAGTTTATTAACTGTAACTTTGTAAGAATGTATTGTTTACGTCCATATTGATACATATTCTTAATAAACCTCTTCTGATCATTTTCGTCATTTTAAAATCTCGGGATACTTGTAATAAAAGAAATATACAGCTATTTATATAATCTGCAATGTTCAAAAATAATCATACCCCCTTATTTTTTCAGTATTTATCGAGTTTCTGACTGTTTGTTTCCTGTTTGATTCTTATTTTGAATGCTTTTATACAACCTTTGATTAATTCCATTGCGTTTTTTTGCATTTTTTCAGAAATTAAAATGATATCAACTGAAAACCAATAAAAGAATAAACATTATTAGAATGGGGAAGAAAAAAGAGCTTAGTAATGATCTTAGGACTAAAATTGTGAATCCACATAAGGATGGTTTAGGTTACAAGCCAATTTCCAAGAAATTTGAGGACCTTACAGCAACAGTACAAAGCATCATCAAAAAATTCCAGAGCCACCACACAACAAACAACTTGATTGGTAGAGGAAGGAAAAGGAACCTGTCTGCTAGAGCCACCCGGAATATTGTAAGAAGTGTTAATGCAAATCCAACCACCACTACTAAGGACATTTTAGAAAATCTGGAGTCTTCTGGCATAAAAATATCAAGGCAAACATTGCAAAGGACTCTGCATGAAAATGGTCTGAAAGGAAGAAGACCAAGAAGGACTCCATTGCACACCGGAAAACACCTTGCAGCACGTCTAAAGTTTGGTAGGACCCATGTGAATTCTCCAGAGTCCGTTTTCTCAAGTATTTTGTGGACTGACGAAACAAAAATTGAATTGTTTGGCCATATGGATGCTTCTTACGTTTGGAGGAAGAAAGGAGAAGCTTACAACCCAAAGAACACCATACCCACGGTGAAACATGGTGGGGGTAGCCTAATGTTTTGGGGCTCCTTTTCGGCTAGTGGTCCAGGTAGTTTGGTCAAGATAGATGGAACCATGAAGAAGGAGCAATAGTTGGAGATACTCCAGAAAAACATTAGACAGGATGCGGAGAAGCTCCATTTAGGACCAAACTGGGTCCTTCAACAGGATAATAATCCAAAACATACTGCCAAAAATAGTCAAGAAATGGTTTGAGGATAATCAAATTAATGTTTTCGAATGGCCTAGCCAGAGTTCCGACCTGAACCCTATCGAAAACCTCTGGCACATATTGAAAACTGAGGTTAAAAAGCGGAAACCTAGAAATTTGAGGGATTTGGAGAACTACTGCATTGAAGAATGGTCAAAAATCAGTGTTGATGCTTGTAAAAACCTTGTTGATAAATATCCAAAACGGTTACAGGCAGTTATTAAGAATAAAGGTCATGCTATTGACTATTAGTAAGAGAGGTATGAATAATTTTGAACTAGTGCCATTATTGTTTTTCTTTGTATAATGTTTCAAACTTGCATAATTTATTTATTTGTTGAGTTTAAATTAAATGGTTATGCTTGATTTATTGTTTGAAATCACTTTAATATTGTCTACCTTCTGGTTTGAGCAGTATTCTTATAGAAATCTCAAAGATCCGAGGGGTATGAATAATATCGGGCACAAGTGTATATATACCATATTTTTGGCAATTATATAAGTTCTAAGTCCCGGGGACGACTGATCAGAATCTAACAAATGAAGGCTCGTTTTAGCTATGTGACATTTTCTCTGAAGGTTGTCCATCAAGGAGATTATCCATTATCTAGCTCGTTTCTTTGCACTGCTCTCATCCATAAGATGTTTAGCTAAGATGCAGTATTTTTCCATACTCCAAAAATTCTTTAAAATTACCACAATGAAATATTTTCGAGGGGAGTAAAAACGAAACTTCCGTTTAGCATTACAGAAAACAAATAGTTTCCAAGATATGAAGCGGTTATAGTCCTCAAATGTTGAGGTGACTTTTCCATATTAATTTAGCATAAAATTACCACCCACTTTATGCCCACCTTTTTACGGAATCTGTTATATTTTTAAGGGTGGTGTTAATTCTGTTCCGGTAGACCAATACAAAGCCTTCCTTAAAAAAAAAAAATGTTTTCTACAGGTTTTTGGGTGTAGTGAAAACGAATATTGCATTTAAATTTCCGCAAATAAGTATTTTCCAGATATTAAGTAAAAAATATGCGCGCTTGTGCGCGCAAAAATGGGCACAACTCATAAAAGAAAAGACTACATGTCTTATTACACGGAAAATATTTAAAGGGTGTTGTCGTTTTCTACATATTCAAAAACCTATAATATAAAAAAGTGTATAAGGTATATTTTGTGTTGATTTACTTGACTTTAATTACCAAATAAACGTCACTACTAAAAAAGCAACAGACACCCCCCTCCCAGAAAAGTGGCCATAAAGTGTGTGTTCACGTTACGTTAAATTAATATAGAAAAGTAATCTCCCACCTTTTAAAACGATGATTTCCTCATATCTTTACAATTACTCGTTTCCTGGAATGTGTAACGTTTTCATCGTTTTCAGCATCGCCGAAAATATAGAATAGTTGTAATTTTAAAGGATTATTTTGGTGTGGAAATATATCGCATGTTTAAAAATGTTTCAACCATAGTCATTTGTTTTCTTAGATTTGCATAGGAATTACAAAATATCTGATATGTCTGCAAAACCTCTGACCTTGATGGAGGGGAGACTAAAACTTGCTTCTTATATGTAATATGTAATATGCCTATTTTTTTGTTTTCATAAGTGAAGTAAATTTAACAGTTTATGAGAATTATGTGATATATGATATATTAGGAATCGTTCCAGATTTGCAAAAGATGGGAGATATTATGTATAATATATTTGGAAAAGGTGCCCACTCGCTGTTATTTTAAATCATTTGAAAGGATAGCTGCATATTTTAGTCTCCCCTCCACCAATGGAAGAGATTTTGGGGGAATATATATATATATATATATATATATATATATATATATATATATATATATATATATATAGTAATTTATAAAATATATATGTCGATTAAGCTACACTGAATATTCGGCGTTTCCTCCACTCTAGGATTCTTCAGGGTTATGCGCATAAACCTGACGAATCCTAGAGTGGATGAAATGCCGAATACTCAGTGTAGCTTAATCGCCATATATATTTTATAAATTACTAACTAGCTCTACCTACGTATTGAGAACTTTTGAAGTAAATACTTAAAGTTACGCATAAATCTATGCTTTCGTATATTAAGTTTATGTGAGTAAATGAAGTGGTTATATAATATATATATATATATATATATATAAATATATACATATATATATATATAGTTATCCACATGCAGTACTGATTCGCTGTTTTACAGCTCATCAGTTCGGCTAGACAGGTAACTGCCTCAACCCAGGCTATATATATATATATATATATATATATATATATGTATGTATATATGTATATATATATATATGAGTGTATGTGTGAGTGTGTGTTGTGTGTGTGTGTGCTTATATGTGTCAAAAGAAAATCAAGAAAGGAAGAGAGAGTAAGTACGTATTTTCTCTGCTGTTGTCTTTGACTTGACCTCTATCGACCAGACAATCCACTTCTTTCTTTTCTCCTCTGATTTTATTTTATTGTGCGCGGTGGTGGGAATTATCTCACTCTAAATATATTGGTAAGTCACGAACACGAGGTCACTCTACGGGTAGGGGTGGATTATAAATTAAGATTTGGGCGAAAAAAAGCAGGAAATCTCCGAGGCGATTAGAATTTCAGGTGTGGCAATAAAAATCATGTTTAATACATGTATGCAATGTAAGTATACACTCGCACAACACGCATACATACACGCACACACACAAATTCGCATATTTACAATTTCTTATATCGTAAATACATACACACAGAGACGCATACACACCCATATATATACATATGTATAGTATACACA
Source organism: Euprymna scolopes (assembly GCF_053919585.1). Lineage (NCBI taxonomy): Eukaryota > Metazoa > Mollusca > Cephalopoda > Sepiida > Sepiolidae > Euprymna > Euprymna scolopes. Next base: position 116,326,538 of record NC_136492.1, on the reverse strand, counting down.
TTTTTATTTAAATGTTGTATTTAATTATACTTATATATTAATATAATTTATATATATGTTTATTTATTTTATTTATATATTCATGTATACATAGTTTAACATTGATATTTTTGAAAAAAATGTATTCACTTTAAATGCTGGTAAGAAGTCTATTAGAAAAATGAAAAGTACATTCTCTATTTACCAATGAAGAATGTTTTACTGCGTGGAACTTTACTGAACATTATATTTCTGCAATTTTCGTTATACTATGCATATTTATACGATTACATCTTCCTCCGCAAGTTAGAAAGTAAAATCAATTCATCAGTATTTAATAAAATGGAAACAGCGAAAGTAAAAAAAACGCCTCATTGTCGAAATACAGTACTTTTAAGATATGGGTTCCTTTCTCTTACACGTTTCTGATGTGTTTAGTCTCTCATGTTTTAGTACTGGTCGTATATATATATATATATATATATATATATATATATATATATATATATATATATATACATAAATATATATATATATATACATAAATATATATACATATATTTATGTATATATGTAGACATAAATATATATGTATGTAGACATAAATATATATATATATATTTATGTATATATATATATATATATATATATATATATATATACATATGTATATGTATATATAGAGAGGGAGAGACAGACAGACATACAGACATACAGACAGAGAGAGACAGAGATAAAGAGAGACAGGCACAGATGCAGCGATTACAGCATGTAAAATAACATAATCAGAGAATGATTCTCCAGTAAATGGCTAAAACTTATATTTAAGTAATGCTATATAGAGTTAAGTGTTAAGAACGCTTCAGTCTTGCTAAATGTCACTGAAATATTTGAACTTTAATAGATTCTTATTTTTTATATACTAACTTATTTTGTAATTTTAATACAATATACCATATCAGAATGTTTTTACATGCAAAATGCGAAATTCAAACAATCTTTATTCATGAAAATAATGTCTTTTAAGTTTCAGCTTCGCATATTTGTGCTCTTTCAAAAATATTGTTCACAACAGGAGGGAGTTATGTCACAATTCAGACATTCTGCAATCTCTCATGAAAAATGTTTTGAAAAAGCACGAAAATGCGAAACTGAAAATGAGAAGCCTATAAAAGATATTATTGTTCATAAATAAAGATTGTTTGTATTTTACATTTAACAAAATCATGATTCAGTAGTCAGATTGTTTTAAAATTACATAAATATGTCCTTAAAAATAAAGAATCTATTAACGTCCGAACAATTTAGTGGTTTTGGGGCACCTTATATATATATATATATATATATATATATATATATATATATATATATATATATATATATATAGACATGAGGATGGATAGATAAATAGATAGATAGATAGATAGATCGATAGATATATGTGTGTGTGCGTGAGACATAGGGGGAGTCAAAGAGGAAGAGAGACATATACGTTGTTTATATGAGGTAAAGGAATTTTCATATTATGAAATTTTAGTGTCCTTCAGAGCAATGTACCCACAGTATATGTATGTCACATAAAATTAGGATTTAACTGTTTATTTCATTTTTGCGTCGTGCGTTTACTCTGGACTGTTTGATTTTTATATTATATATTTCAGAAAGATTTTTACCTGTATTTGTTTTTCTCATTGCCAGGTGCTTTTGGAATTATTTCTCTTCTGATTGTATCTACTCCAGGCTTCTGTATGATCCCTAACTCTATCTCATAAGGTGGGTCGAATTCCCTGATATTTAGAGAATGTAAAATATTTACTCGATAGTGAAAATTAAGCTTCTGCTTTACTATATTATTTCGTTCACTTTTATTCATTATCTTAGGATAATACAATTCCTTTGCTCGTCATTAATACTATCAATCCTCACTTCGGGCTTTTCTTGCTGTTCTTTATTAATTAGCTTTGGAAATCAGTTCCTTCACTGTGAGCATCACTCCAAAGATTTTTCGAAAATACTGGTCTTGACTAGTCTTCTGTTCTGATTGGGCTCCTGTTGCAATTGTCAAATCCATGCTCCTAACATGACCACAATGTTCAAAAAATATTTAATTAATGAGTTAGTTCTGATACCCTTCTTCTAATAAAGATTGATCTGTTTCCCTATTAAATATAAAATATGTTGATCTATCTTTGATTTTGATCTGGTATTGTAACTGCAAGCTTTGTAAAAATATAGTCAATGGAAATAATATTCATTTTATGACATTTTTGCAAATTTAGAAAATTAAAAGTTTTAAAATTAATCGGTTTAATAAGTTTCGGTATATATTTACAATGCACTCAATAAAGAGCATAATTCACGATATTTAAAAGGAAATTTTGGAGTATCATATTATTTTAAAAATATAATAGAAACAGCTATAAAATATATTTAGGGCAATATCATCGTAATAGAAAATATGCTCCAACAACGCATGATTACAAAATAAACAGATATTCATTTTGTTTGAAATTCATATTGGCATTCATGAATATATTTCAAATGTAAACTTCATAATCAGTATGTCTTTATCATAATATCAGCAAGTAGAAGTCCGTTTCGTGTTGTCACGTGAGTATTTTCAAGTGTCGGAACGGTACGTTGGTCACGCAAAATTTACTTTATGGTTTGTGTTCTATTTCATAGAAGCGTTGATTGCATTTGAATAAAAGGAGATATGTAGTAGATACTTTTGAAGCCGAAACATTTATGCAAAATAAATCGAATGAATTCCAATATAAATTTCAAACAAAATAAATATCTACTTATTTTGAATAATGCATTGTTTCGGCTGCAAAATATCTAATAGGTATTTCATTTTATCCAAATTCAAACAACGCTTCTATGATTAAAAAGAACACAAACCCTAACGTGGCTATATATATATATATATATATATATATATATATATATATATATATATATATATATATATATATATATATATATATATATTAGTGACCTTAAAGGGCCACAGGGCGAAAAAAAAAAGAAAAGAAAACAACGCCACGCTATATTCATCCCAAAGCAGGAAAACTAAAGGTGACCTACAACGACACAATAAACACACTTCTGGGTCAATAGTTTCATATTTTATTGTTTCACAATACATAGGTCCTTTTTTACTAATTGTTATAAAATATTTACCATATAATATCATTCTAATATTCAAAAGTGCCTTAAAATTGTCATGTAGTTATGTCCCATAAACCAAAGATATGTGCATTCCAATATTCAATTTTATTACCAGTATACATGCTATGAAGCGTACTTTTGATATTGCAGCATCGCTAGAAATAAGCTTCTGTACAAGTGGCACAATCAAAGAGGAAAATTATACATTCTCCTGGTTTTGTAGACTGGGAACTGAAGGAAGAATGTATGCCACTTGGTTTGCTGTGAGGAACAGTCTCATTCCCAGCATTCAGACGCCATCCGTAACATCTGACAGGCTCTACCATCTGAGCCTCAATACAGAGCAGGCTAATGTTCCCGTCTCATCTGTCTACGCCCCAAATCTTGATGCCGGAGCATCAGTGAAATATGTCTTCTATAAGTAATATGATTCAAAGCTAGGAACATGCACTAGGGGGGGGGAAACGTACCGTGTTTATTGGGAATATGAATGCTCAACTGATTACGCAACCTGCCCACAATGCATCGGAAAGTTTGGAGTTAGAACGGTACATGAAAGTGAGCAACACCCCTTTGAGCTCTACTGCATAGACTACCTAATCATAACACATACACTACTCCCAGTTAACTCTTTTCATTAAAGGGTTACCTGCTGGCATCTATGATCGTCCCACTTACATTATTTGACTTTGTCATCGCCAAAATAAATAGCAAGAGCGAAGTACACAACGCACGACCATAACACAGTTCCGACTGTTACGCAGATCACAGAATTGTGGCAACTCGAATAGTGCTTCAGCCAAAGTCCTATCAAAAGAAAGTTGTTTTTTTTTGTTTTTACACGGTGGTCACCACTTCTCAAGGTCCGGAAGCCACTCAGGGATAAGGGTTATTGCGACTACAGTACGTTAGTGTGGAGATTTGATGAAGTGTTTACTTAAGGGGGCGGTTCATTAGGAATTTGTTAACGTTGGACTTGAAGACATCCAAGTTGTAGTCAGGTGGGAGCAGGCAAACGGAACAGAGTTCCACAGGCGTGCAGTTCTAAGAAAGAAGCTTTGTTCATGGAATCCACATTTTTATTTAGGCACAGATAAAGAGAGGGGGAATTTTTTCACAGTGGATTCAGCTAGACGGGTGTTTTTCGTGAAAGATTGGAGAGGGGGGGCCAGAGATTTGAGTTCAGACGAGCACCTTCCATGGAAATAACGATAAAAAAGGATAGGCTCGCAACATCTCTTCTGTGGGAGAGAGGTTGCAGGGTAGAGAAAAGGGCATCCCCCACTAAGCATTGAAGTCTATTTTGTACTCTGTCAAGGCAGGATAGTCTGTTTTTAGCAGCTCCTGCCCAGGTATGGCACAGTATTCCATCCTTGGACGTACTTGGCTTTTATTTAGATAGTGAATTGCATCAGTAGTGGGATATCTTCTGGAGCGGTAGAAGGATCCCACCATCTTTCCAGCGACCTTGCTAACAGACTTGATGTACGTGTTAAATCGCTTACGATTGATCTCTCCAAAACAAACATTAAATCCTGATGCAATAAGTTATTCAAGACTTTATCTGAAACGTAGAAAACAGCCACAGACGTGGTGAACGGTCCAGAAAAATACTGGACTACAATGAAGAAATCTATTCAAAACTGTGCTCTTTATGGTTTTGGGAGACAAAAATATGTGAATGGTAATTAGTATTGACTTTGCTCTGCAATATAAACAGCCCGTAATGTAGGAAACATTCAGGGGATGTACTCTAGAATAAAGTCTGCATTAGGGACCGCTAAGTAATAACCCAGTATCTTTCAGCGTAAAGCTTTTTAGATAATCATGGATAATTCTGAGAAATGAGATCGATCGATTGAGCATTACACTCACTTGTATAATGATTACAAGGTGTCTCCCCACGCTATGTCTTACATCAATTTTTTCCCAACCATAAATTAACAAGACGAAAAAAACAACCATCCAAGAGGTAAATAAAGTAATATTTGCTCTCCGCAACAATAAAGCAGCAGGTGAGGACGGAATATCTGCTAAGCTCCTCAGGGCAGACGGAGAGGTTCTTACCGAACACATCCATAAACTAACCCGCAACTGATGAGCCCACAAAACTGTTCCCCAATATTTTAAAGATGCAAAAATTACAACACCCTAAAAGAAGTTCAAAAAGCAGATTGCAACAATTATCGTGGCATCTCACTTCTCAGAGGAACTGGAAAACTGATGGGCCATATGCTCTTCTTACGCCTACAGGAAATTGCCGAAACTGTATCCTGAATCGCAATGTGGTGTTAGAGCAAGTCGGTCAACTACGGACATGATCTGCTGTATGAGACGGCTCCAGAAGACACGAGTCCAGCGACAACCACTGCATATGGCTTTCATAAACCTGACAAAAGCATTGGACCTGGTCGACAGAGGAGCTATATTCCTTTCCTTGAGAAAGCAGGATGTCCCCCTACCCTGATGTTACTCATCCAAACATTTCACGCGAAAATGCATGTGTGAGTTCACTTGTCTGACCGGTTTCCGATTCAAAACCGGACCCAAGCAGGGCGGCCCTCACGCCCCAGCCCTGTCCCGGATGTACTTTTCCTTTTGTTTTCAAATGAGCATATGAGAATCTATCAGAATTTCGATAAATCTGTGGGGTTTCGACCCTCACCCGTGACGATGAAAATTTCTTTACCCTCTCACGATACAAATCTAAATCGAGAGTTCAGAAACTACGATCTCCTCAACGCACAGGATGCTGCTCTTTGAACATCCTCCACTGAGGATCTTCATCGATTCTAGAACCTTTACCAAAATCATGTCGACATTTCGGACTAAATAGGTCTTGAGAAAACCGACATCCTCTCCCAATCATCAGGGAATGTTAATTTTACAATAGATAATACAACCCTGGAGAATGTGAATACTTTCAAGTACCTTGGTGCTACCATCGCCAAAACATTACTCTTAACCACGAACTAAGCACACGACTTGGCCTAGCCTCTACCACATTTGGGAGGCTCATGCGCGTATGGAAACACAAGAATGTGAATATCAAAACGAGATTATGTGCGTTCGAATCGTGTGTTGAGTGTCTTTTCTTATGGAACTGAGACATCGTCTGCATATCCTCCTTAAGAAAACGGGTTTAGTGCCTTCCATACAAGATATCTCTGATCAATCATTGGCGTGTCAGGGTAACACATAACGAAAAACGAAAGCACTTCAGACAGATAGGTTCGGTTGCACTTGCTTCACATAGGTTTATGAGATTTCGGTGGGCAGGCCAGGTAAACGGAATAACATGTGAACGCCAACCGTACAATGTATTACATGGTGATGGAAAAGATATAGAGACAGCAGTTTTGTTAGTAAATTTATATGTTAAAAATCTCATTAAGTATTTGTCAGAATTTTACAACAAAGCTCGTTGCAAAGTTAATACCTTATTTACGTAGTGCTCTTTGCGATATTTGGCCTTAATTTCGCAAGGGTTTTTTGTCGGCGTTTAGCTTAATTTATGTATAATTTATGCGTAAATAAAATCAATGTGTAAATTATAATAACATATAAAAGTAAATTAATATATATTAATATATATATATATATATTAATATATAAAGTAAATTATAATAATACATAATTTATGTGTAAATTAAATTAATGTGTAAAATAATTTATGTGTAAATTTGGATTTTATGTTACACAACAAATGTGTCAATCATTATTATTTTTTATGAAATTTGTGCTTTTAAATAATAAACTACCTTATATTCCCCCCACATCCCCTGGTTTTGATAGAGGGCAACAAGAACTTGCTTATATGATTTCAAATAATCTTAATTAACAGCCCGGCGATACATGATTTCCAAT
>NC_136492.1:116262018-116317018 GCF_053919585.1 Euprymna scolopes | reverse complement strand
GGGTCTTAATCACCTCTTTTAGCCCATATAATAACTTTCTCTTTTTGTATATATACACATGTAAAGTAGGGCCTTACTATAAGTACATTAACATACTACACTTTTAATTACTTACATGTAATTTGGACCCTAAGATCTAATTATAATAGTATTCCAAAAACATGTAGCTTTCCAATTAAAGAATTTCAAATGTCGCCCCCATCTACTAACAAGAAAAGGAGTAAAAAGTCCCCATTGCAAGGCAATCTCCAGATCCATACGTATAAACAAGAAAGAACTATATTCAATGATGTGTCATCCCTGTTGGTAGTAACCATAGTTACACACTCCCCCTCTTTTTATCTTATTAATGTGTAATTAGCAGTGGAGCGGTTAAAAATTATCTATGATAAACTTAGTTAAGTTACCTACACTAGTTATTGTTATAATTAATAGTGTAAAATAATGGTATACTTTCTTTATGCCTAAATATATATATTTGTATATATGAGGGTATATCTAGGTATATATGGGCATACGTGTTATATGTAGGTATATCTGGGCTTAGATGTAAGTATATATAGTGTAAGTGAGCGTATGTAGGTATAAACTGTATGGTTGCGTGTATGTAAAAATATATATTGTACGCGTGCATGCATGTGTATGTGTGCATGTGTATGTATGCATATATATATATATATATATATATATATATATATATTCATGTATTTATAGGTAACTTTGTGTGTATTTGAATGTAGTTGTAGAAAATTTCCCCAGTTAAATATTATTAAATAGTATAATGTTATGGATATTACTTATTTGTAACCTTTTTCAGCAAGGTATTATTATAACTTTATTAGCATTTGTGTTAGCTTATTTAGCATTGAACTATTACCGTAAGGATCATACAATAAAGATAAAACGTCCCATTAATAATCTAAGAATTGGTTTCACAATTAGCTCATAAACATTAGTATATTCTAAACCTTATGCCAATCCTCCTTTCTAAGGGAAATATAGATACGTATAAAATTAATAATAATCAGCACCTCATGGGCAGTATATATAACTTGAGTTAACTGAACAAATACGATTTAAGCTGACAAATATATTTGAGATGAGACTAGTATACATCTTGAAAAACGAATTATTTCATTTACGTATTTGGCCCATCATTTTATTTTTATTTTTATTTTATTTTTATTCTTATCTCTATCTTCTTCTTATTCCCCAACTTACCTTCCCGAACCAAGTCTTTATATCCAGTACACGACCTGCCCTCAATTAAGCGGCGGGTCAAATTGTATGATTCTTTGAATTCTATTAAAAAATATATCTATTCCGCTGTGTGTATATATATATATATATATATATATATATATATATATATATATATATATATATGTATGTATGTTTATGTGTGTATATGTATATATATATATATATATATATATATATATATATATATATATATAGGTATAGATATGTATATGTATGTATGTGTGTATGTGTGTATGTATATGCATACACACACATATATATGTATATTGTACTATGTGGGTGGCTGTGTATGTGTGTTCATGTGTATATAGTGATGAATATGTACATATGTTTCACCCCACTTCCTACCGTTCACCACTACCTACTCTCCCTACTATTAACACCTCGCCCGACTAAAAATAATATAGACTTCTAATGAAAAGGATTCCACCACACTTAAAATTATTATCGCTGACCCCACAAACAAATTCATACAAGCACTTGCCAGATTTGGATATCTACACAGCTATTCGGGTTACCCAATATATAACTTGGACCTTATTACAAAACAAATGTAAAGAACGCATAACATGGATTTTACCAAGCAAGCTGGGTCTAAAAAAAACTTTCATATCCTTTTTCTGCAAATCCTCCTGCTACAGGACTTCTGATGAATTTATTATTTTGACTTTGACTTTCCATGTCTCACTGACTTTAGCAAATAGGGTGCACACCTTTATAAGTATTTGCTAATAGTTTCTCTCCTCTGATGAGATGCTAAACATTGAAACCTTATAGGTTAAGGAGATTAATTTTCTAAAGCATTCTTTGTCTTGCTCAGAATAATAAAAATTATTTGATATGAAACTCAACTACTTCATTTTATTTCAATGATAATTTTTTGAAATTCATTGAATCACAACTCAATATGCATGTATATATATATATATATATATATATATATATATATATATATATATATATATATATATATATATTAGTCCTCATGCGAAAGAGCAGGGCACGAAATGTTTTAAATAATACTAATAATAGAATAACAATAACAACACTTTCGCTGGCGAGGACTAATACTGAGCGTAACCAGTTATACAGTCCTTTGGAAATTTTAATCTGTATTTTTCTCGTTATCTATTGAATGTTTGTAATGAGATCAATATGAATACCTTATAAAATTGTAAAATGTTCTATTCTGAAAGAAGTTAAAAAAATGTCATCTAAAAAATTATTTTAAAGTTTTTGTTTAAAAAATCTAGATTTTCTCATTATTCAGACATGTATGTCAAAGAGGGAGTTGGAAAAACGAGTTGTGGTCTGAGGAGAAATACCAACTGAAACAGAGAGAATATTCAGACTTGTAATTATACAAAGAGAGGGTTGCAAAAATGAGTTGTGGTGTGAGGAGAAATACAAACTGAAATAGAGGGTAGGAGAGTTTTTATAAATACATGCAAAACCACATTCGTTTTTTAAAAATTCAAATGAATAAATTAAATAAAATATAATCTTAAAAAAATACGATACAAGTTAGAAAAGAATTTCATCCAAGGAATGACAATGTTAAAGAAAATGTTTTTAATATAGGCTTTAAAAATGAAGGTGCAAGATTCAATTATAAAGTATTTTATCTTCAAAGTGCACTTTTATACATTTTACAAAGTAAGGTACTAAATTTTTATACCGTCCTTTGTAAAATTTATAAAAGTGCGCTTTGAACTAAAATTAATTTCAAATTGAATTTTTACTAATTTATTTGTAAACCCTATAGTAAAAACATTTTGTTTAACAATTTTCATTCCGTGGATGAAATGCTTTTCTAACTTGTATACACACACACACACACACACGCACACACACACACACACATATATATATATATGTATATATATATATATATATGTATATATATTTATATATATATATATATAAAATGAGGGGCGTCACCAACAATGTGTATTTTTTAACATTATTTTATTATTCCGTGTTTTAGATTTACATTAAAAATTATGTTTAGATCATTATAATAATGTTTTTTTTTTTTAATCAGTGAAATAGTTTTTAACGCGTTTAAGATGTTCTGTGAAGCGTCCTCTTCATAAACTATTTAAAATGTAAAATATTTAGAATATACTTAAGATGTGTTTAAAATGTAAAATAACATTTTCGTAGTTCATTTTAAATGTTTCCGAGGGGTGGACACATGTGTAAATGTTTCTACTCTTCATTTGTATGTTCAAATTTTATTACTGGTTCGTTGGGGACGGATTCTGGTCACTGCTGTTTTATGTCTCTCTGTCTCTGTCTCTGTCTCTGTCTCTCTCTCTCTCTCTCTCTTCTTGTGTTTCTACTTATCTTTCTTTGTTGTTTTTCATTTTTTTCTTTTTTTAGTGGAAGGAAGAGCACGTAGGTACTTGGTAAACTGGGTGCGTTGGGTAGATAGTGTGTGTGTGTGTGAGAGTTTGTGTGTGTGTGTGTTTTCTTGTATTGGTCTGTAGAATGTGTGTTCAGTTTTATAGTATTATACACTTGTTTGCTTCCCTACGAAAGTAACTGTAATCCAAGACTGTTTCTAATGTGTGTGCGTGTGAAGAGGGGGAGAACTATCTCCTCTGAAACAAGGATAGGAGTGTTTTGATTCAAGTTTGATATTTATTTTTTGGATTCTTAGATTTTAGTATTGTGATTTTTCGTTTCAGTCTTAGACTGTTTGGGCATTCTTTATAATTTGTTTGTTTAGATAAAAGGTGTATTTATAATATGCGTAGGGGATTTTTTAATGTTTCTATTAAATCCAGGAGCTGTTCTTAGTGTTGGAAATGTCTCCTTCCCCAGGTATGGGAGGAAAGATGATAGTTATCTCAGTCATGAAGGATTTATCCTCCACTGATTGAAGGTGGAGGGACGAGGTGTTGGAGCAGAAACTACACTATGGTTCCAGATGTTTCTTAGTGTTATTGGTTTCGAGGTAAAGTAGAGTTGGTACTGTTCAATGTGTTGTATTAGAGACATGAGTGTTGTGCCTGTGTGTGGCTCTATGCGTGTGTATCTGTGTGTGTGTGTTTTAATGTGTCTGTTCTGATTTGTGTGTGTGGGGGTGTATGTGTATATCTACGTGTGTGCGAGTGTGCCTAGCATTTCATGTGTTTGTGTTTTGATATAAGGCCCTGTTTAGTTCGGGAGGGAATGTTGTTATGAATTTTATTCCTGTGTAAGTAAATAAAAGTATTTGTCTGTTTGGAAGATTGGCATTATTTTGAAGCTGTTTCCACTGCATGCGTGCACGAGTTTTGAAACATAGACGTGTCTGTTGTCTACAATTTTGATGTTGCTCTTACGTAAAGCCACTCTACTGCTGAAAGTTTTGGTGGCGCCTATGTAGGATTTGTCACATGCTGTGCATCTTAGTGCTTATACAACATTTCTGGAGGTGTAATTTAGATCCTTTTTTATTTTGATTGTTTATGTTGGGGTTTTGAATGTGTATATGTTTCCTTCAATCCAACTCGTAAATAAATGTTCTTAAGTTTTCGCTTCATTGCATTTCACTGGTATATCGTCCAATGAATGTATGTTTTAGCAAGATGTAATCGATGTTTGTGGTTAAATACACCTAGTGTTGAACTGTTCTGCATATGTAAAACAGTTTCGTTTCAGTATTTTCTAAAGCATAAAATAGCATTTTCTCTTTCCGTTCATTGATCGAAATGTTTTTATGTATATTGAATAATTGTCAAGCGTTTAATCCATGTTTATACTATTTAATCTAAAACAGGTTCCATGTTGTTTATAAACGAGGCAGGTGAATATTCATTTCTTTTAATGAAATTGGCATATGTTTACGTTAGATTTACTTAGGTTTTGTTACGATTACACTCCTATGTTATGTCATATGCTTTCAATTTTGTACTTCATATTCCATGCCTTTCGCTGAATTAACATCATCTGTTCCAGATATTTTGAAAAAATGGGTGTCATTAAAATTATATAAATGCAGAGAGTGAACATTGTGCATATTGTATCTCACAGTAAAGGTGCAACACTGTTCTTAGTAAGACCAAAACATATGTTTGGTGACTTTAATATCCACCTTAAAATAGTGTTTCGTCCCTCAGGTTTGAGATGTACAGCTGGACGCCGTACTTACAGCTTTTTTAAAGCCACTCCTCTCACACACGGTTATGCTCCCAACTATACTCACAGATTGTAAATACTAACAAGTTTTCCTTTTAGGCCTATTCCTTAACCCAACACTCAAAGATTATGAGACTAATACCCACAGTCCACATGGAAACGCAGAAAACCTATTGGGATCAACAGATACCACGCTTAAATCACAAATCTAAAGCGATGAACCATTGCTCAAATCGACGAGGTACTACTAGAAAAAGGACTGATTGGAAAGCCATCAGAGAACACATTAGAAGTGTCCCATAGCACAATATGTTCTCTCTTCAATGAGACAACTGAATAGTGCTAAGCTGGCATTGAAGCACATGTTCCACACGCGCGTAGTACTTCAGGGCTGAACCCATTATGGTCTATTACATTTGATGCATGTACCATAGCAATAAGACAGCATGCCTTTCGCTGGCTTATACGTCATAGACAAATTCAAATAGGCAAACCTTTACAAATCCTAAATCTTGTAAGTGAGAAATAGCAACAGCCAAAAGAAGGCATGCTAAATAACCATGAGACGCATAGATTCGTAGAAGATAAGAAATCCTGATCCCTGGAAAAGCTAACAAACAACTCCCTCCCAACATTTCTTTATGTAGATTGAAGTCAAACTTGATAATAGGAAAATTACAACTTCTGATGTCCGCAATATCATTAAATCAAATATACCTGATCTCCTCCGTGCTATACTAATACAGACATGCTTTTTTGAGATTAGTCCCGTTCTTTCAAAACTCTATACAAATGTTTTGCTGAATGTTGCTTTCCTAGTTGCTTCAGAGTACCTTTGTGGTACCTGTGTACATGAATTGGCTGAAAGACTGACTCGCTCAGTTTTCGCCTCACAATCGCCTCCCTCTTCGGTGCAGTCGTTAAGACCTTAGTTTATCAAACATCACCATGTCAAAACAGCTTATATCCTCTCTGACAAACAGGCACAAATGATTTAGGCAATCTCTTTCTATTGCAGATATGTAAGCAATCATTACTGAACGCATACGTCATGTATTTGATAAGACACGGAAGTCAGGGCTGAGTTTTCGATATATCTAAGACTTTTGACAAAATCTAGCACGGGGGGGCTGTTAATGAAAATTAAATCATACAGTATAACTTAACGAATACTATACATAATTAGATCCCTCTTAGATAATAGGATCTTACAGGTTGTCATTGAAGGACAGAATAATATACATGCGGCAGATCGATCTTCGGACCATTGTTATGCCTCACATTCATTAACGACCTCCTTGAAAATATATGTTCAATATTGGTATATTTTCTCATAGTACATCGCTCTAGAAAATGTACGAGGGAAGAATGCAAATTTAAAACATCTAAGATCTTAGAAAATGGCTACCAGACCATAATGAAATTAGGTCGTTAATGGATGGTAACATTTCATATTAGTAAGACTAAGCTGCTTCTCCTTAACAAATGCAGGAAATCTCTCCAACTACTGATATCGATGACAAATAATACCCTACTGTAGAATGCTTTCTTTCAAACTTGTTGGTTTAACATACACAGATGATATGAACTGGAAAAATACAATGAGGAGATTACGGAGGGCACTGCATGGAAGGTGGGCTGAATTTATCATACTAGAAAACTACTCAGATCTGAGAGTATCCTGTAACTTTACAGAGACAATATTCGCCCATGCATAGAGTATGTCATAACTGGCTGTGTATTTACCACTAGTCCCTAGAAAATGAGGCTCTAATAGGTGTCGCTTTGTGAACTAGGCCCCAACCATTGTGCACCCACCGCAATGTTCCTATGGTTATTTTGCAAGTATTTTAATGCGACATGCTCTGATAAACTTGTTTCACTTGTTACGCAATACCGTATATATTACCGACAAACCTGCTACGCAACAAAATCACACACCTTCATTGTTGCGCTCCCTAAACGCCGTAGAGCTTTGTACTCTAATAGCTTCTTCCCATTGAACACAATAGGAATTAACTTCTTAGTACCTGCTTCCCCGAATGTACTTATATACAGAAGTTCAAATGTAATGTAAGATAACATATTTGCAATCTTTATTAGGACGAGTTCCAATTAATAGCCCCTTACATCCAAGTGGCGATATGCTTTGTTGGGGTAAAATTTAGGAAGACAAATTGTCAGCAACCTCGTAACTTACATGCCTGAATTTCGTCCTTATTCCTCACATTTATTGAGCGAGGGTTATGACAAATATGGGAAACTTATCTTCTTTTGAGTAGTAATCAACCATCTAGTAACAATTTTTGACTAGTTTTTTACGTTGAATCTTTTCATTTAGCGGTTATATTAATTGTTTTCTACCGTGTCCTGACCGATTAGATTAGTAAAATAACATTGTAACAGATTATCTTAAGTGAAGTAGGAACTCAACACAATACTTACACAATATTTATTAAGTGAATATGTAATTTAATGAGTAACTCAGAATGTAGACGTCAGGACGATATTGGCAATAGATCTGGTCAGGTAGCTTCATGTAAGTTTGAAAATGGCGACAGTTATGCTAAAATGGGTTGTTTTGTAAATATTTTTTGGCTGTTCTAAATAAAACAAATGTAAATCTGTTCTCATCATTTATCTTATTATTAAGTGTGTTGGAAACGCTCATAAAATCTGATAAAGAAAAACACATTGCATTACCACATGCATATATGCCCCTTAAAATTTTATTTTAAATCATCAGGTCTATCTAAAAACATTTCTGTAAGCTGCAAGGTGAACATGTAATATTAATTGAAACTTATTCGTAAATAATAAAATAATATCAGAAATATTTGTGAAATATAGGTGTAGCATTACTAATTATTACCTGACCGTTTACGTTGCAATACATCAGTGTTTATTAAAGCCTATTTCTAGGTGAAAGTAAAGAACACCTTCACTGATATTAATGATAAAGTGAAGGATTCGTTGTTCACCTATTTATTGGGAAAATTGGATGAGATCACTTAGAAAAAAAACGCAAAAGCCAATAAATACTGTATGATACAGAATGATCTTACCGATGAATTTCATCTCACAAGTGTGAAATAATCTATTAGTTGCATTAACTATTACAATCGCGAGAAGACATTTCCTTACGTATATCTGGATCTACAAGTATATATATATCTATATCTATATCTATATCTATATCTATATATATATATATATATATATATATATATATATATATATATATATGTCTGAATAAAAATCAATACGAAAAATATATAAATGTTTATATATTTTCTGTATTTATTTCCTGTGTGTGGACGTGTACGAATACAAAAAGTATTTTGAAAAAAAACAAGAATGTTTCCTTCGATATATATATATATATATATATATATATACATATATATATGCATATAAATATATATATATATGTATATATACACAACTATAAATACAAACGCATATATATAAACATATATATATATATGCATATAAATATATATTTATATATACATACATAAATATATATATATATATATTATCCAAAACTATATTAGCAATGTATAAATGTATTTATAATTACATATAATAAATTTATATATATATATATATATATATATATATATATATATAAAAATGTATATATGGAAAAATAAAATAGTTTTAACCTTTATATATCTAATTTTAAATAAATAAGAATGTAATTATACAAACTACTAACTATAGTGGGGGTGATAAGTAGTTAAATGGATTAATCCAAATCTTATAAATACAAGACTGATAAATTAAAAAATGTATCCATTTTAAATGTGGAAATTGATGAATCGCACAGGTAAGAAATTCATTGTTATACTATGAAAAGGTTAGTAATTGCAATTAAGAATAGTAAATTGGATCAAAATTTTTGTAACTTGTCTTCTTCCTTAGATTAAGGGTGGTGGTGTTTGATCAACACTGCTGGGGAGTCATGATGTAATACACTGTTTTGTTTTTAAATCCCCGAATCAGTTTTTCATGGTAAGCAACTGATGATCCCTTGAAAAATAAAAAAAATGGTATTATAGTAAATTTGAGAGTTGATGCAGTGATTGCAGGTGATTAAATGACTTACTGACTAGATGTTTTTTTTTTTAACAAATGATAAAAAATAATTTTTTTTGTATAGTTTCAAATGTTAAAAACTTCAAAGACTATATATATTCATGTGTGTATACTATAAAACAGTTATTTATTATCCCAAGCATTGATGTAATGTTTAGCATACTTTACGTGGCCCATTCCGCTCGATCCAACATCATCAAATGTAAAATTCGTCTACAGAGATAATAGTATTATATATTGTGATCATAGTGGCTTATAAAAAAGAGAATATTTCAAGACATGCAAGGTTTTGATTTACATTACCTTGGAGAAACAATTCAATTCTTTCCTAATAAGTATATTATTTTCCTTATGCGTTGATGTTTTACCAATACAATTCATCAGCATGACTAGATATGCCTAAATGAACCGATAGTTTGAACCGAATATTGAAGAATATCAGATCAGGGTAGCATTAATATCTTATAATATAATATCATAAAATGGAAAACGAATATTTAAGATCCAAGCGGTTATAATATATAGATTTCATCAGCGGATCATCTTTCGTAGAATTACACACCTGTGGAGCTCTCTTCCGTTGGCCTGCTTTCCAGCTTTCTAAAATCTGGTTGCTTTCAAGTTCAATGTAAATAAGTTCTTGATGAACCACCAGCCTATGTAATCCAACTAACAAAAAGTCGACTACCTATGTTAACAACGCTATAATCACATTGACTAATGTATACCCATTAACCCTTACCTCCGGTGGCCTCTGGGACTTGATTAGAAGAGATTCATGTGTAAATAAATAAATAAATAAATAAAAACGATAGTATTTTGAAGTTATTTTTTGATAGTACACTACATGATCATTTTTATTTGAAGTATGCTATTAAATATTTTCCTAATTTTAGTTATTTGTCAATTTAATTGCAATTTTTGTCTTGATCATACTTATCGGACGTTTGTATAAACGGGGGAGTAAACCTTTCAGTTTTATTCAAAATTATAAGCAGAGATACCGATGTTCACTTGGGTAAAATATTATAAAGCGAACATTATTTAAATGTACGTATGTTATTTTTACTCTTCAAGTCAGTTGTACATACATCAGGATACACTTTAAAAGTGAGTTCTACCGGACATTTATTACATTTAAAAAAAACTTTTTACTTTTATTTTTGTAATAAAATAAGTCATTTTCAGGTTCAAAATGTTCTTACACGTCTGAGATAGTGATTATCATCATACGGACTGGAGCAATGAAGATATAATGTAATGTAACATGGCGTTACGTTAAGTTATAAAAATAAAACTAGAAGCAAATAAATAAAAAATCTGGGTGGGCCTTTTTTAAACAAAGAATTGGTTACGGTTACAGTCCCCTCCCGACACAACGTAAAAAGTCTCTCGTTCCCACAAGTCGATCAAACTTGTAGTACATTTCTCTTTTCTCCGCTTGAACGCTAGTCGCAGCCGGCTTATTCTCGCCTTCACTTTAGATGTTTGTCGGCTTTGTCGCAGGCTGCTTCTCCCCAACTTTTTCTCGACGATAGCTCCTGCGCACTTCCTAATTTGCATATGTTCCTTTTTTTCTGCTACTGCTTCTGAAACAATCTCTAGCAATCTCTTTCCGGCTGCTGTTGATATTTTATATGAGATTATACACGCTTTCTTACAACTACAACTCAAAATTAACTCATTGATTATACACACAAATTTGAAAATCCCACATGTCTATTATAGTTACAAACAGCTTGTTCTGATTTTAAGGTTATATCATTAATCATTAAGCGGGGGGGTTCAAATCTATGTCTAAATATGCATATCAACGTAACAACTGATATGTCCTCTCAGGAAATCGAGGCACGTAACTCTTTTTATTATTATTAGCTCAAAAATAAGACTTAACAAAATATTAACGAAATATCGTGTTTACGTGTTGAGTCACGTCTTTCTAATTGTAAATACGTGCATTTATGAATAATAGTATCGACTCCGTTCTGATGGGAACGTGTTTTGTAGCATACGTTTGTAAAAACACGAGCGTGACAAAAACCATTCACTAGAAGGGTTATAAATTTAAAAATAAAATCCTATATAATCAATTGCACCGTGTTTTTATCACACTCTCTATACGATTTGCGACGAGAAAATATATAAGAAAATAAAAAGAGATATATAACAAATACCTTTACGTTTATTTTTTATAAACGTATATTTTGGGGGTAATGGATGATATATATATATATATATATATATATATATATTTATATATTTTTTTAAATATATTTTTCACTCCCTTTTTGTACCCCTTTATCCGCAAGATGTTTGCCTGTGCGTGCCGAGGAAAAGATATTTTGAAGGGCATGACATTAAACGGGAGTGTTATTCGTCGAAGCACTGAACAATTTTAGTACAAGTTGATGACGCACAAAAACGGACGATTGCGATAGTGTGCGTGTAAACTGTGCGCATGCGTCATACACATATTTCCGGTTCCTGCTGTTCACTCACTTTGCGTGCAAGACAGAATTATTTATAAAAGCAACATCTATGTTAATCTAGGTTAATATATTTGTACCTTGCAAATTCGTTTTGTGACGTAAGAGAAGCTTACTTTTGCTCTATGATAATTGAAACAATGGAAATTAACTTCATATATTCTGCATTAGTATTCATGTATTCCCACTTTTTAATTATAACAACAATGACGCATGATGGCATATAACTAGCAAACAAACTATTATTGCATATATATATATATATATATATATATATATATATATATATATATATAATTTCACTACAACGATGAAGACTGAATTATCGGCCGAAAATTATGTACTTATAAAAAAAGTTTTTTAATTTTTTTTCATAATATTGTTTTGTATTCCTGCACGTCACGAATTGAAAACGAATAAAGAAAAGTTATAAGCTTTTATACTTTTCGTATTATTTTTTATACATTTCCATTCAAATATATATATATATATATATATATATATATATATATATATATATATATATATATATATATTTATACACACATACGATGAGAATAACGGAAATAGTATTCCGACAAAATAGAGAAATAAAAACGAACAAACCGAGTTATGTGTTCATCAACGTTTCGTCCTTTTTGAGATTTCCTCTGGATAAATGAGATAAACAAACCAAAAATACCAGTACAAATTTTGGAAAATTGTTCATGTGCAAAGTGTGACGCTGTTTTATTTCAGTAACGGAAACATACTTTGTGAATTCAAAAGGGCGGGGAGTGTGCGTAGTTTTTTTTTTTTTACACAGTGATCACCACTTATCAAGGCCCTGAAGCCACTCAGGGATAAGGGTTATTGCAAGTACATTACGTTAGTGTGGAGATTTTAGGAAGTGTTTACTTAAGGGGCGGTTCATTAGGAATTTTTTAACATTGGACTTGAAGACATCCAAGTCGTAGTCCAGTGGGAAGCAGGCAGAGGAACAGAGTTCCACAGGCGTGCAGTTCTAAGAAAGAAGCTTTGCTCATGGAATCCGCGTTTTGATTTAGGCACAGATATAGACTGGGGGAAATTTTTTCACAGTGGATTCAGCTGGACGGGTGTTTTTCGTGAAAGATTGGCGAGGGGGGACCAGAGATTGGAGTTCAGATGAGCACCTGCCATGGAAATAATGATAAAACAAGGATAGGCTCGCAACGTCTCTTCTGTGGAAGAAAAAAAGGAGAAATATTTTTGATAGCATTATATAATCGTAAATGTTTTTTTAAAAGATAATAACGAACTTAATATTCCTTCCGGAAAAAAATATGTTTTCTAAAATTTTAATACACAGTAACGTCCAAAACTAAAGGAAAACATTTTTAACCCAATTATTTGTTAGAAATACCATCTCTGAAAATCTGAAATTTTGGCAACTGGTAGTCGTTATCATACTTAATAACGTACTAAAATTTTAACCGTTCTGAAGGATATAAAAAGAATTATAATAATTAAATACACGTACAATCAATATTTAGTAAATGAGGTTGGATCTCAATGACAACTGCACATCTTAGACTACTAGAACGAATCAATTCTTGACAATCCTCGATACTAATTTATGACAATTCTTCTTGAAGCTTAACCCACAACTTTTCAGTGTTAGTGGGATTTCTTTTCATGCCTTTCACTTCTAATGTCTTCCAAAAATTTCTATTGTCAAAGTCAGGACTTTGCGGTGCCTAATCCATAATTTTTAAATTTTGCTCGCTAAGTTAACTCATTAACAGCTTTGCCTTGTGAGATGGAGAAAGATTGCAAAAGTTTTCCCTATCGAAACGTGAATTCTGTATCATTTGCAGAACATTATCCTGGAGAATTTTTTTTTATAGATCTGCGAGTTTGTAACCGGAGAAACAGCGTTGTACCTTGACTAGAAAACATTCCAAATACTATCAGGGTTCGGCACCTGAACTTGACAGTTTTCTTAGTACACTTTTCACTTAATCGCTCACCAATACGTCCCTTTACATTGTTGTTTTTACATCATTTCCAAATAAATTAAACTTGCTGTCATCACTGAAAAATAGGTTTGCCCAATGTTCATATGTCCAAATTACATACCTGTTTGCAAACTCTAATCTCTTCTTATTCTTCGAAGTAACAAATGGTTTCTTCCCTGAGGTTCGATTAACCAGCCCTATTTCTTGCAGTCGTCTGGAAACAGTGTGTATTGACACATTAACATATGAGGTACTATTTATACCCATTTTAATTTCTGTGCAAGACTTAAAACGGTCCTTTAATGATATACGCTGCATTATTCGATCTTCTCCTGTCGAAGATTGGTGGGGTCTGCCGGTTTTTAAAGACCTAACTATTTTGCTAGCATCATTCTAGGATTTAATAACCCTGCTTACAACAATCTTGGAACGTTTCATTTTGGCTGAAATCTTTCTAATGCTGTGCTTTTTTTCTTTTGTAGCTTCAAAATAGCTTTTCTCAAACAGGAATCACGTATTTGGCGTTTCGCAATGGTCCCGGCTAAGAAACCGTTTAGAAATGACTAGTAAGACGTATTCTTTAGAGGAAACCCAAAACAATTGGAATATAACTTACTGTTTACATTGTTGTTTTTTTTCTTAATTTTGTCCCTAACATAAGGATGTTACTATTTTGAAAATAATAAAATGATTGTTATAATTCATTTTCTATCCTTTGCAAGTGATTCAAATTTTAGTATGTTATTATGGAAAATAACGACTACCAGTTGTCTAAATTTCTGTTTTCCCCAGTGGTTATTTCTAACAAATATAAGGTTTTAAAATAGTGTATCTTAGTTTTGGACGTTACTGTATATATGCACACACACATGTACATACATACATATATACATGCATACATACATACATATGCACACATGTACAGACATGCATGGATGCACATACACATATAAGTAAATTATACACATATACGTGCATGTAAAATTAAATGAGTCTATGCATATAAACACGCATACCCGTGCACACAAATGCACTAAAAGAAATGTATATATACATGGATTTACACAGACACACACAAACCACACACCCACACATATATATACAGATATATATATATATATATATATATATATATATATATATATATATATACACACACATGAGCATACAAGGCAGCAGAAGGCAGACACCACAATATATATATATATATATATATATATATATATATATATATATATATACACACACACATGAGCATACAAGGCAGCAGAAGGCAGACACCACAATATAGACTCATATATATATATATATATATATATATACACACACACATGAGCATACAAGGCAGCAGAAGGCAGACACCACAATATAGACTCATATATATATATATATATATATATATAGAGAGAGAGAGAGACATATTTGCATATAATACTTAAACACAGACACACATATATACATACGCATGAATCGCAGATATATGTACACATATATATGAATTACATAAACCTTCACATATGTGTACATTACACAAGCACATTCACAAATTAGTATAGATATACTTTCCTGTGTTAATGTTACATATTACATACATACGTATATACAACACACATATGCAAGACTATATACATATATATATATATATATATATATATATATATATATATGTATATAGTCTTGCATATATATATGTATATAGTCTTGCATATGTGATAGACGAATATTGGCTGAAGAGAGCTCGATAAGGATACCTTAAACGGGCCTTATTATCGGGCTTGAAACCGACGGTACCAATGACCTGTCTCAACTAACAACTTTCTGTACACAAAATATAAGTACGCTCTTAAAATTTGGATTTTCCTTTTAATTGAGCACTCTGCTGGAATTCTTTTTCCAAAAAAACTAATCATATATATATATATATATATATATATATATATATATATATATATATATATATATACTTATATATACATATCACATGCTGCATACATGCCCATATTATTGATTTATATATATACACATATATATATATATATATATGCATATTAATTACTCAAAAATGTACATACCATCATATTGTATACCGAAAAAATACATACACAAATCGCAGATATATATAGATGTGTGTGTGTGTGTGTGTTTGTGTGTGTGTGTGTGTATGTCAGGTCATGTCATATGCTACTGGTACCATGTAACACAGTACTACCTACCTGATGGTCACCGGCGACAAAACTGGTTCCCCAACCAGATTTATTTGGTGAGGAGGGTCGCTAGTCTCCCTGAAGGATAAAAAACAAGACCTTCCAAAGGGCGAATGAACCCTTTTTCGGGGTCAACGGCCAACTAGTAGCATGTGTGTTTGTGTGTATGTATGTGTGTGTTGGAGTGGAGAGGGCTCACGTAAGTCGTGGTGAGGGCAACCTTTCTAGGAGAAGGGCATCTCTGATTAAAAAAAACAAAAAGCAGGAGATCAGTACCTGCATTAAACTGGTCTTCAGTTTAACTTGTTGCTGGCTCTCTTGTTCTTGCTTGTTGCTAGATCTCATAATTTTGAACTGGCAGAGAGGATTAGTGTAGTACAAAGCTAAGACTCTGTAACATCATCTGTGTATAGATACTCCCTCAGGCATGTGCCTATTAAATTGTCCTGTGGCGATGGAATCATTGTTGGGTTCATGGACGTTTTGACTTTAAGGGTCTGAGGGAGTGACACTCATTAGACAAGACGTTGCTATCATATATATATATATATATATATATATGTATATATATATATATATATATATGATAGCAACGTCTTGACTAATAAAAAAACTAAGTAAATTTATCTAGTTAAATTTAAGTAAATATATATACAAGATATGAAAGTGTGGGTAGAGTGATATATTAGATAGATTTTCTGTTTTATTCTTTAAACTTTCCTATCTATCTAATATATCAATCTACGCACACTTTCATATATTGTATGTATATTTACTTAAATTTTACTATATGAATTTATTTACTTTTTTTTGTTACCTGAATTTGCAGATACCGGTCATCCTCTCCCCTTAAATAATTTTTATTTTTTATTCTCATTCTTATTTTATTTTATTTCATATTTTATATTTTATTTTTATTATATTTTATCTTTTATTCATTTATTCTGTATTTTTTTATTTATTTATTATTTATTCATTTATTTTTATTTTCATTTAGTGTCGTTTAACAACTCTTGCTGATATTTTCTTAAGTGATGACATGTACATTTCAGTTGACCTATATTATTTTGCCCTATATATTTTTTGGCGCCTTTAACATTTCCTGTCTGAGTCATTTTGACTTTTGTTTCCCTTAATTTTATATTTTATATTTAACTTTATCATCCTTTTTTTTTCTTCTGTCTCTTTTTTCTCTTCCCATATCTTTCTTATTTATATTTATATCTCGGAAGTAGAGTGAAAAGCACATCTTATTTTTCTTTTATTAATATAATTGGAAGCTTTTTCTTTTTTTCCTTATACACATTTTTGTGAATTATTCCATAGATTTCTGCCTTTGGATTATTATGGACCATGTTCTTCCAATTACGGGATTTCTTTGGATTTTACTTGTACAAATGGACATTCTTTTAACTTTCGTGAAGTTTTACATTTGGATTTCACCGTCACTGGATTTTTTATCTTCCACCAGACTATCCATTCGTGGGTAATCACCTTTTTCTTTACCATGTTCCCTCTGCTTAACTTTTTTTTGTTTTCAAGTAAGATCTTTGACTTACTTGTTGTTTCATCAAATACTTCTGCATGAAAAATCCGATCCCGCATTTTGCTAATTCCTCCCCTCTGATGAGAAGGAAAGTATTTCTTCGATACTCCGCGGATTAAGGACTATCCATTTATCTAGTGTTTCCTTTTTAGATTTAATATGTTTTTAACTCATTTCAAAGTGTGTTTTGTTAATTAACTGTTTGCTCATATTATAAACTCTATTTCCTATTTGGTTTTATCAAGCATTTATATCTGGCTGAGATAAGTTTATAAATATTAATTCTTTAATATTTATAATTTACTTTTATTTTACCATTTTGGATCATTTTGGTAAATTCAATTGTAATTTTCATTATATATATATATATATATATATATATGTATATGTATATATATATGCATATATGTATATATATATATATATATATATATATATATATATATATATATATATATATATGTGTGTGCTGGAATATATTTACACAGAATAAAATGAGTGATACAGTAGAGATATGAAATTAAAATAACATCATACTTTTATATGAGCCCCTACTTTGTTTAATGTATTTCTACTTTTGCAGTTTCCATTGTGAAAAAGTGAGCATACCTACCCAAGATTTAACCGACATAGGTAAAGTTAAAACAGACAGCAGTGTATAGAAACCAGAAATAACAGTAAGAAAGAAATAGCGATAGCATCGAGGGAATTTACTGAAACCTCCAACAATAACATCGAAGCACACAAATTAGGAACCTATTACTTCTGGATAATCTACAATAGGATATTAAATAATGGTTAATCAACAATTCCCTCACTACCCAACAGTCATGAGGTTGTTTGCTCAGCCACTGAGAAGGCTAACATACTTGCCAGTCGGTTTGTCTCCAACTACAGAATGGGATCTGCTTACCACGCCTTCCCTGACTTTCCTTTGCGGACAAACGCCACACTAGACGATCTGGAAATCACCCTTTCTCAGGCGCATGCTATCATTAAAAAAATAACACTACTAAAACATTTGGACCTGATCTCATCCCGGCTGTGCTATTAAAAAAGTGCTCCGCCGAAGTAGCTCCAGTTCTTTCTAAACTCTACAACAAATGGCATAATGAATCTTGCTTTCCTGCCTACTGAAATCTTCTTCTGTGGTACCAGTTTTCAAGAATTCAGGAGAAAGCACTTACCAATCAAATTATCGCCCCATAAGCCTACTCTCACTTTTCGCCAAAATATTTTAGTTCATAATTAACGAAGCTCAATCCATCACCTTACATATGCTAAACTTCTGACCGATACACAATATGGATTTAGGCAAGTTCCTTTCACAGCAGACCTCCTAACTGCAATTTCTGAACGTATATACGATTCACTGGGCAAAACAAGAGAGGGTAGAGTGGTAGTTCTAGGTATATCTAAGGCTTTTGACAGTGTATGGCATGAAGACATTCTCAGGAAAGGCAGCTCATAGTGTATCATTAGGCGAATACTTGACATGATTAAATCATTCTTAGAGAAGGGAAACATCCAGTTTTTCCTCGACGGTCGTACATCTAAACAATATGATATAAATGCGGTAGTGTCTTGAGGTCCTTTCCTTATACCTCTGTTATTCCCAATATTCATAAATGACCCCACTGACAAAATTGTCTGTGAGAATGGTATATATGCTGACGACACCATGCTCTATAACAGATACGACAGGAGAACAAATGAACAAATATCTAAAGAAATGGCAGAAACACTAGAGGATGACCCCCAATCTGTAGTGTAATGAGGGAAAAAATGGATGGTCACATTCAATGCTGTCAAGATTAAACTTGTTTTCTTCAATAATTACGAGAAACCTTCTCTGCCACCAATAACAATGGCCAAATATTCTTTATCAGAAAGTAGATCTTTTAAACTTCTCGGCTTAACGTTCACAGGAAACATTAGTTGGAAAAATTACATTGTGAGAATTGCCAGAACCGCTGCGAAGTAGGTAGGTTCTCTCTCCCTGCTAAAAAGCTACTAACGCCCGAAAGTATCCTGCACCTTTATAAGGCCACCATTCGCGCTTGTATGACCTATTGTTGCCATATTTGGACTGGTGCATCTGCTACTAGTCTCTCGCTCCTAGAAGCTGCATTATAAAGAAATAGGCTTAGAAAGACATCCGTTTTATTTTTAATCTTTGATATGATATTATTTATCCACGCCGGCCATCGACGAGTAGCTGTACTAGTGCTTATAAAGACATGCGTTTGGAACAAGAGAACGACGAAAAGTGGCGACGATATACATTTATTCGAAATATATTTTCACGATATATATTAGGTTGACTCAGAATCTTTCAGTTATCCAACTATGTGTATGTACGTGTATCTGGCCATTTGCGTGGTACCGTGTGCAAAGAATTGCGTATGTGTTGATTAAAGGCGGAAAGTGCGTTTGCGTCGATCCATATGAGCATTTATGCCTCGAAGCTTGTCTATGGGAAGTGGAAGGATCGGGTTGGTGCATTCTTTGCAAATGTGCGGTGCGTGTTCGAGCAGTCTTCTAACGAGAGACAGCCACTCTTTAGAAATCCTGGCTTTTTCGAGAAAAAAAAATTAAATCGGTTTTTCTCTATCGGTCGACGTAACAGCATCTTAGAGAGCTTTTGTTTAACACTGAAAACGTGTGGTGCGGAAAGGGCCTAGGGTTGGTGAGAATAAAGTGGGTTTTCTGCTGGGATAGAGATAGAGTAATATCAGAATGAGCAAGAAAAGCGATATAAAGGTTCGAGTCGGGGTGAAATAGTTTAAGATTGAAAAGAAATTGCGGGAACTGGGTGGAATGAGTAGAAGAGTTAGGCAGAACGGCCATGAACGAGAAAAATGCATGAATAAAAAAGTAATATAATCTAAAAATAATAAACAAATCTTATTAAAATATTCAAGAAGTATTTTTTAAAAAAAGCATGCATATTCTTAGAAATAAACAAAAATAACTAGGAAAATAAAATATAATTTTTAAAAGTTATAGCGAAGAGGGTAAAATATTTTGCAAAATAAAAACAAAAGGAAAGGTAGTGATAAAAGTGTTCAGAAGAAAAAATAAAACAGAAGCTGATTAGGGTTTTTTTTCTATAATAGTTGAAAATGAATTTTTTTTTAAAATAAATTGTGTAAAATATAGATCAATATATGTTTACTAGTTGTAATACCTTTAAAAGAATACTAAATAAAATTTTCCGAGTATACAAGAGCCTAATGTAAAATAAATATTAAGTATGAAAATACAAGTTAATATTCTAATAGAATAAAATTTAAGTGAATATTAGGTGATAAAATAATTAAATAGTACCATAAATTATCTAAACGGAATAAGATACCCTAAATAATGTAGAAACAAGAAATGTCTAATAAAATAAAAACAAAAATTTAGAAGCTAGCAAAACGAGTAGAACAAAACAATAATCCATGCAAAAAAGTGACTTAAATGTGAAATAGCGTTAGTTTTTTCTATAAAGTCTTTTTTATTATTTTAAAAAGTATTTAAATAATTATGCGTACAAATAAACAATATATAAATAAACCAATTCCCGAATATGTACATGTACTTAAGAAAAATTAAATTAAAACATAAACATTGAATGAATACAAATTGATATGCACAATTAAAAATATCATATTCGAAATTTAATTAGCTGTATGTTTAACTATAATGAAAGACCTGTACAACAGAAAATGAATTTACATCGCACTAATTTTATTTTATTAGCATTATACTTCGTCAAATACGTTCAAAGGTGAATGTTTTGAATTCACCAATCCTCTTAAGGGCGCTACGCTCCTCGGAAACAGACAGTTACTTTTAAGTTTTAAAAGGAATAAAATAGTTGTGGAAAATGGTATAAAAGTCATCACGGCAAAATGGTGTTATATCATTTATTAGAACCAGTCTTAATTGCAACAAAAAAAACGCAGTCCTGTGATGAATACGAGGAGATATTCCATTAAACTATTGCATTCGTGAATTCAATACAATCAAAACCATATTTCTGAGATTCCGCGTAATATTAAAAAAATATTGAAGACAATAATATAGTCATAAAAATAGGTGATATTGGAAATAAAAGTGAATATTGATATTTAAAATAACCCTTAAATTCGATCTGATGAATTTTGTCCTGATAATAACTTAAATACGAAACTGAATCTGTTAAAATATCCGCTAGGCTAAATAATTAAAATATTTTATATAAACATCGGTGATTGAGACATATATCAATAAATTCTCATTTTATTAAAATTTTGAAACGCATATGAATTTCCAAGACTGCAATTATTGATATCATATTACACTTGCAGCAACAAAATAATTATTATGTTGCCTACTTTGTGTAAACTGTTTTTACCTAATTAAATGGCGGTTATTTCAGGAATGCTGTCTTTTTTAAGTTCTTTTCGGCTAAGGTATAGCCCGCTAAGAAGCTGATAGTTAAAAGAAAAAAAACACAAAAAGGTAAATCGAATGTTATTATATAACTGTAAAACACATAATCCTGGAAATTAGACCAACATAATCAACATTTAAGCGTGAAGTTGTAACATATGCTGAGCAAATATATCATCGATAAATTGAAAATTACTGATTCTGAAGCGATCGTATTCTGCAGACATTGTGGCATCTCAACAGTCTTGATAGCGAACTTCCATGTCGCTTATGTCTTGAAGGAAATGCTTTCCTTGCTCGTCGGTCACATCACCTAAATTGTCCGGAAAGCGGGAAAGATGAATGCACAAAAAATGAAACGTGATGCGCATATTTGCACCCGATTATTGATGACTTATGAGTAATGTTTTAACACACTCTTTGTTGTCGTGTGAATTTTTCCCAAGAATAATTTTATTGCATGCGTAAACGCCGTTGAGGCACCCAATTCCGCAGGATTCATAAAATTACATAAATTTGCGCATTCATTAAATTTCGAATCTGGGGCCCATAAATAAGTCTAGCTTTTAATTTCTTAATGGTTAGGCTTGTACATTTCATGCAAATAGATTTGAAATAGTCGCCATCTTTCTCAGAAGCCTTTAAAACCTGTTTTATGATGCCAAACTTTGTGTGAAGAAGAGGAAATACAATTTCGCAACGCTTCAAAAACGGAAAAGCAAGAACGTTTAGAGAGCTAGTAATCGGTCCTCTGCGCAAAGACCAATCTTTTTCATCCAGTACTCTGTTATTGTCTTGCTATCCCACAAACATATTAAGCAAGAAAATTCTGTTTAGCCACATTGTAAACCAATGCGACACCCAACCATTTTCAAATCGATAGATATCATCCATTGGCGCTGTCAGTATGAAGTTTTTTTTCCAGAACAAAGTTCATTCCATCGCACTTTTTTGAGGGTTATTGAATGGGCGAGAGGAGCCGAACCATTTATATTGCTATTGTAAAGAACATATTTGTAATTCTTTTGTCTGTGTCTAAAAAAACGCGTCAATCTTGAAGATAATACTGTCCAACTAAAAGCTACCGTAGCAAACCGACAGCGTCTTTGCAGTACACTATGTCATTTCATGAGTGAACTATGGTAAAAAATATAATATTGCGAAAGTAGAAAGTTCTTTTTTTTTACATTGTCATCCCAAACAATGCACATTTCCACTTTGGTGTAGGGGGCTACTATCAGGGCAACAACTACTGAGGCACTATGTTGGGATTTAGGCAGCAAGCGGTTCACGTTACACTTGAACTTCTGCATGTCAATACAGTTGGGGAAGCAGGGACCTGGAATGGAATTCCAGAGTCTAGCAGTTCTGCGAAGAAACTACTGGAGTAGAACGATCTTTTACATCTAGGGATCTCTACTTTGTGGGGGTGGGATTTAGCTGCCTGTCAGGGTTGTCGAGGATGTTTACGTCGTGGGGTACAAGAGCATTCACCATTAAAATACTTGTAGAAAACGCAGAGGGATGCAAAAGTTCGTCGATGAGACAAAGGCTGAAGCTTAGATGCCAGTTCAGGGCCTATCAGATGGGTGAATCTCTTTTGAACCTTGTTTAGAAGCGAAAGACTAGTATCACATGCACCAGCCTTAATGTGACAGCAATACTCCATACATAGGCGAATGGTGGCCTGATAGAGGCACAGAATACATTCGGGTGTTAGTAGTTTTCTAGCAGAAGAGAACCTATCTTCTTCGCAGCGGCCCTGGCAATGCTTTCAATATAATTGTTGCAACTCATTTTCCTGTGAACGTTAGGCCAAGCAGTTTGAAAGATGTACTCTCAGATAAAGAGTCACTAGCCATTGCTATTAGTGGCAGAGAAGGTTTCCTGTAATTATTGAAGGAAGCCAGTTTAGTCTTGTGGCCATCCATTTTTGTCCTCATGCCACTACAGATTGGAGGGTATTCTCTAGTGTTTTTGCCATTTCTTTAGATATGTGTTCATTCGTCTTCCTGCCATACCTCTTATAGAGTGTGGTGTCATCAGAATATTTACCTATTTCAGAGGCAATTTTGTCGGAGGGATCATTAATGAATATTAGGAACAACAGAGGTCTAAGGTTAGACCCATGAGGCATTCCCGCATTTATATCATATTGTTTACATGTACGACCGTCGAGCACAACCTGTACTGTTTTCTTATCTCAGAATGATTTAATTATGTTAAGTATTCTACCAGTGATACTGTATGATCTAATGGCCCTGAGGAGACGTTCATGCCATACCCTGTCAAAAGTCTCAGATATATCTAGAGCTACCGCTCTGCACTCACCCGCTTTGTCCAGTGAATGGTATATACGTTCAGAGATTACAGTGAGGATGTCTGCTGTGGAACGGGCTTGCCTAAATCCATATTGTTTGTCAGTCAAAAGTTTAGAGGATGTAAGAGATGGACTATGGAATGGTTAATTATGGTCTCAAATATTTTGTCGAAAAGTGGGAAGAGGCTAATGATGCGATAATTTGATTGGCCAGTTCTTTCGCCAGAATTCTTTAATACTGGTACCACAGAAGCTGTTTTCAACAGCCCGGAAAGCCAGATTCATTAAGGAATTTATTGTAGAGTTTGGAGAGAACAAGAACTACTTAGAATGAGCATTTTTTTAATAGCACAGCTGGGATGAGATTGGGTGCACATGCTTTTGAAGTGTCAAGGTTTTTTTATGATAGCATACGCCTGAGCAGGGGTGATTTTAGATCGCCTAGCGTGGCGTCTGTCCGCAAAGGAAAGTCAGGCAGCGGGTGCTTGGAAGGGTCCAGTGTGGAGTTTGAGGCAAACCACTGGCAAGCATATTAGCCTTGTCGGTTGCTGAGCAAACAATCTCGTGATTGTTTGTTGGTTGGGGAATTGTTGATTGCCCATTATTTACTACAATTTCTAACAGTATGAGGCTGAAGTAGAAAGTTCTAACAGTATGAGGCTGACGTAGATTTTTCATTGAGCCTTTATGCTAAAGTTCAGCAGATTCTTGTGAAAAGTTGTCATCTCCAGTCAAATCATTGTTCTCATTGAGAAAATATGTGGTAGTGTAGAAAGGATGAAACCGACATCTAAAACAGTGGCATCATTAGTTATACTTGACAAAACAGAGTCTGGGTCTTCTTTACAACCAGAAAATCTCAATTCGGTCAGGCGATTAAACATTAAAACAGGAATTTTATTGCAGGGGAATTGGCGTAATTGCAAACTTGAGGTTTTGATAAACACATTAAATCCTATTCTTCCTGTTTATTAATTTCTTTTTGACGGCAAAGAACTAGCAGTCGTCGAAATGTTTTCAGTCCACGCACGACTAGTTGTATTCCAAATCATAATGAGTTTCTACCCGTTCTTTTGTTCACTGTCAAAGATGCTAAACCCATTGCTTGCATACAATATGGGGTGCCCATGCCGTATCTTGATCACCCAGCAGAACTTTGAAGCAAACCAGATAAGCCCATTATATAAATTTATTTGCCCCTTTATTGTTATGCTTACAACATATACTTCTCGCAAATAGCAACCACATTTGGATACTTTAAACAATCTCGTCTAAGAGATAATATAGACATGCTCAATTTTTTTGTTAAAAAATCTGCAGCGAACGTAAAATATTACCGCTAAATTATTTCCTGTCTGATTTATAAATGCATTTCCAACATTAAGAGAATAAATCTTACTTTGATCCAGAAATCAAGAAAAACATACCACAATCAGTAGATCTTTTTACTACTTAGTGTCCAGTTCTTACAAACTGCATGCCTAATTTTATAGTAAATAGGCGTTTACTTTAAGTAAATAAACATACATCACAATAACAACATACAATTGTAATTATGATGGTAGAATGTATATAAAAACACGCCTAATGTATTGTAATCGCAGGGACCTCAGCTTCACAGTTAGATAAATATTCTAATTGTTAATGACTCTGAAAACTAGTGCAGATTACAAAAGTTATATTCATTTAAAAAGAAAAATAAAGACTGGACGAGAAAAATGGCGATTATAAGAAAGAAAAAAGCCCTGTAGCAGCAAATTAGAAATGGAAAATGAAGCAGTTGAAGAAATCGAAAGATTAAATGAGTTCGTAATTAATCGGAACAAAAAAAATCCACGCTGCATGACAACGTAAACAATACATTGCCAAAAAAATAGAAATAAGTACTATGCATAGTTGATGCCGGAGGTGAGAGCGGATAAAATGAAAGAGGAGTATTGTGTCACCAACTGTAGCAAAAAGGAAGTAAAGACTAAGCAAAAATGAAAATTAGGAAACAAAACTTTTTTTTAGTTTAGAATATCTTAAACAGGAAAAAAATGGCTCAAATTAGGGAGGGAAAAATAAGTTTAAGAGGATAAAGTTATAAATTAGAAAAGCTTTCATCATGCTGATTGGAAAAAATAGCATGGTTTTCGAAATAAGAGTCACAAATAAGTCTGAATCAACTTATAACCATTAAACATTTAAAAGTCTATTGACCAGTGTTATTATGAAAATCTTTTTCTGATAAGTGCTTTCGTAAATCATGTCACGACGTCATGACGTCATCTGACGCATGCGTTGTTGATCCTCCCCCCTGTCGAATCTCTCTCTCTCTCTCTCACTTCGTCTGCCTTACTCAAAAGACTGGAAAATGGCGTCTGGCTGTGTTTATTTAAAAAAAAAAAAACTTCGATCGTTAATATCTTTTGTAAGCGTATTTTTTTTTTTACTTCACATATTTGGCTTGGCTTTATTTTTCGTTTAACTATCGTATCTATCTATTTAGAATGTGGTAATAATTTTGGTAATGTTGCCATAGCGTAGAAGTTCATAGTTTAGCTTTAATTATTTTTTTTTTACCGATAACAACATTTTTAAGCTGTAAATTCAGACCGCCATTAGAGGTTGCTGACGTCAAGATCACGTGACATCACTCTGTGGACCCAAAATAAACGGCCCCGTGTATATTTATGTAGAAGAGTTGGCGGCCGTATTTTTGGGGGCAGTAATAAATCGATTTAAAAATATGTAATGTTTAACATTAAAATGTCACTTTCTGTGGTCCCCCTGCAGAAAATCGATCAGTTGACGCACTTCTGGACGGCACTTTGGGCCAATTTTTCGATATTTGTCGTTCGGAAGGTGGGGCTTTCATATGAGACCAAGTGTGTGAAATTTTTTTGTGTCTATAGAAAGTGTTTAGCAGATACACAAACATACATACGTACACACAAACATACACACATTTTCACTTTTATATATATATATATATATATATATATATATATATATAGACTAGCAGGGGATACCCGGCATTGCCCGGGTGTTTGGAGGTGTGTGTCGTATTGCGCAAATCAAAACACCTGGCTTGTTTTTGTCGAGGAGGGGGTAAAGTAAAAATATATTTTTTGGTAAGTAAGTATGAGGATCGAACCCGAACCCTTGAGGCGAAATTGGAAATTAAAGTGTGAAAAAGAAGTGCGATGTTAAACATTGGGCCACCGCGACATACTACCGTATGGATTTTTTTAAGTATTTAGTATTGGCAAGTGCACATTTTAATAACTTAATGAGGTCAACTTTGACTGCGGGGCAGTATTTTATTTACTGCGGGAATGTTTTTTTTTTAATTTTTATTTTCCAAGATATTGCGGGGCGGGGGCAGCTCCCCATAACAAGAGGAATGTCCGAATTGAATAGCAATTGTATGATATAAGGAAAGTTTCCAGATTGATCAAAGCCGATTGCTTTCGAACATTTCCGGCGATCGCGACCGGAAAAACTACCGCCAGAATTAGTGTCGGTTTTATTAATCGAAAAAGCCTTATCCACATGCGGCGAGCAAAAAATGTGGAATATTTATCTTTTTAAAGTCGAGCAAATAAAATAGACACGCGACTTCCGTTGTTAACTCGTAGATATTATGATTTATACGTGATATAAAAAGTTTTAAGAAGTTGTGGACCGAC
Source organism: Euprymna scolopes (assembly GCF_053919585.1). Lineage (NCBI taxonomy): Eukaryota > Metazoa > Mollusca > Cephalopoda > Sepiida > Sepiolidae > Euprymna > Euprymna scolopes. Next base: position 116,288,895 of record NC_136492.1, on the reverse strand, counting down.
CGACCGCTTCTCGGAAAAAAAGGCTTTCTTATACGAAAAGCGAACATACATACACATATTTTCGCGTATAGATATATATATGAAAAATATCGTTATAGTTATTTAAAGTTCTAGTAGACAACTGTGAAATAGGGAATGTCTCTCAACTTTACCATATAAAGAATTAAAAAATAAAGATGATTCCATCACCCAACAGTTGAGATAATGATCAGACTGGTGACTTATCGCTATAAATGTTAGTCAAAGTTTATATTAATTTGTTATAGATGTCTGTCCGTCAAAAATTGTTCATTAACTTATGAGAAGCAGAGGATTACACTATAACATATTTTAAACATATTCCATAACTAGCAAATCTATTTTGCTTACATTTGTGTAAGTTCTCATCTACAGCTTTAAACATGCCTAGAACTTTTTCTTCATTATAAAGAACCTAGTTTCTAATTAATTGCTCGTAAAACATATTACAGTCGACATAACAATTTATCATACTAAAGGATACCACGTATTGCTTAAACAGATACACAGAGCAACCAAAGATTCACTCGGTCTCTAAAAATAGACAGAAAAGTAATCGCCTAAACATAAAGATTAAATTTGGCAAGGTAGTGGAAGGATTTGTATATTTGATAACAATATTATATCTTTCTAGTTGAACTTGCAAGGCTAACATTAAATTCGGGCGAATCTAATTATATAAGGATCCTTAATGAAGCATTTTCTTGAAACGTTTAATCTCGGATAGAAATACGGATGTCACACGGAATTGATACATCGTAAAAATTCATTTAGTAGCGCTCAATGCAAGCATATCTTTGTAAAATTGCTGAATCCATGAGAAGCTGAGAGTATCACTTTTCGTCTATTAGGAAGGTTTAGCCCCCTTTTATTTGTGAAATAGGCTGTTTCCGGCAAGGTAATTTGTACAGTGCTCCTCTTTCCAAACTGTGCATCTATTTACCTAGGTTTGTTTAGTACGCGGTTGATTATTTACATTCATCACCGATATTTCAGAAATTATGTGAAAGCAATGTATGCTGATCGATTGAGTTCCTGGTTAAAACTATGGTAACTAATTTACATGTTTATATTGACATTTTAATCTTATTACTGGATATTCTTTAATAGTTATTTGTATTTCATTGCAGTTTATTTTTCCCAGGTCAGCGCGCTGTATTCAAATATACAACACTGCCGAATGACTGTTTTAGTGAACGAATGGTGTATCTTGTTTTTACGTTCATTACTTTGTTCGGATATCTAACTTAAATACATATATTAAAATCTCTAAAATAGATGCAGCAAGTTCCTGTGATTAAACGAATTCAAAGAAAATGCTTAAATACAAATGCATTTAAAGAAAGAATTACTGAGATATTGAATTTCAACATGCCAGTTTACATTACAACCTTTACGATACGACTTTTTAATAAAAGAGTCCTCACTTATCAAGGCGCAGAATACTCTTAAGGATGAGGTTTAATGAGTGTACGATAATCAATGGTAAAATATCGTAGTAATCGTGGCTATTAGAAATTTGGTAAATTGGACTACTTAAGGCGGCGGCTCATCAAGCACTTGACTTTGAAGACGGCCGTATTGAATAAATTGAACTTGAAGACGACAATATTGTAGTCAGCTGGACAACCATATTGTAGTCAGCTGAAAAGCACGAAAACGGAACATAGTTCCACAGTGTGTAGTTCTAAAAAAGAAGATTTGTTCATGAAATCTAGGTTTTGGCTTAGTGCAAAATTATTAATAGTGGATTCGGCTAAACGACTGTTTTTGCGAAGCTTGGCAAGGGGAACCTTATGTGTTAGCTCAGACTTGCAGTTACCATCCAAATAGCAATAAAGAAAGGACGGGATCACAATACCCCTTTTTAGAAAAGAGGTAGGAGAAAAGGGAAAAGGGGATCCCCAATATGGCTACGTAGTTTATATTGAACTCTGTCGAAGCAAAATGAAGTATTTTCTGCAATCCTGCCCAGATGCTTTAATAGTATACTATCCTTGGACGTAATTAGCTTTTATATGGGAGGGAATTGCACAAGCAGTGACGTATCAACTAGAACGTAAGAAAACTTACAATTTTTCAACGCCATTGGCAATGACTTTGATATACGTGTCCTGCATTATATTTTCATTTTACGAACTTTATAAGCATACTCATATATAATAAATTGGCGGTCATTTTTAGTTTGTTCAACGGCAATGTTTTTATTTCATTCGAATAAGTCAAAGGGAAATAATGCATACACACCCTATAGAACAATTCCGGTAATATAAATGTGACCAAAAATTGATGCCAAAAATAGCTATCGAAAAGAACCATTTTCTTGATTTGTGTTAATATTTAACGTAGTTGTCGTCATTAAGATTTGAGAGTATCACTCCAGTAATGCATTTTTAAAATTTTATAGACACGCAAATAATGAATCCTAGTATTAATCGTGTCGGCTTCTGTACATCAAAGTTAGCTCACCCTCTCAAAACATAACTGCTGCCTTCCATAAGTTTCTAGATATTTTTGTTCCGACATTTAAACTTGCGGTAGACATTTGACAATTCAGTTTGCTATTTCTATACATCATATGGGAAGACTGACCAATTTTTTTTATTTGTTCATGTTTTAAATGAACATCTTTAGAAGAACCATATGCAATAAAATTATGTTTCAAATGTGCAAAAAATGACACAGACCCGTAGTGGTTGTTTCAAACTGTTTTTGGACAATCTTGCATGAATTATCCCGCAGTTTATGAGTAGCATAAGAGATTCAAGGAAGGCAGGGGGTCTTAGAGATAATGGGTTGTGTGAAAGCAATGAGGTAGTAAGGATACTAAAGTTGCTTGCCCAAATAAAGAGGCTCATGGATACGGACCAGTGTGTGTCTATAGAGACAATAACTGCGCAATTTGATATAACAGTAAGACGGTACACAACGTTATTCGTCAAGGAACTGAACATCCACAAGAGTTGGATGAAGTTTACCCCAAGGGGGCTCCATCCTTGCTTCCTCTGACTCCTGGTTATTCCGTAAGCTCATGGAAAACCATAGAGGCTGCCGCTGTGAGAAAATTAAGGAGACAAATTAGGCTGTGTCAAGGGTCATTGCAATGCTCACACAAGAGAACTTTCATGGGGCCTTTCAGAAGTTGCTTCAATGGTACAATAAATGGATTGAAACCGGAGAATTTTATTTCGAAAGGGAATAAGTGCCTCGTGTGCTATCTATAAATGTGTCCATACTAACAAAATGTGCTGATATCTCCCTGCAAACATATTGAGAGCACGTTGTAATAATGCCCGATTTTTTAAAAACATATTCTTACATAACTTGATAATAAGGATTACGGATAGTGTTCATTTGGTTAAATTTAAGAAGATATAATGAAATTTAACATACTGAAATTATGTTTCCCTATTTTCATCGAAATATATTTTCTCCGAATAGCCATATCGATCTTTCTCTTTACGAAAATCCAAAGATACTATACTATTATTCTGCCCAGAATACTCATAAAACCAATTGGAATGGAATAAAAGTTAAGTCATACATATTCATAACGAGAACTGCGGTTGAAATATAAAACGGGGCACGCCAACTTGTTTATACAATCAGACACTTGATAGAAAAGTACTTCTGAACTAGGAGGAAGGCACACGGCTTCCAAGATATCGAAAGCTACACACTATGCTGCCATAATCACATCAGACGCTCTGTTGCATCTTCAAAGAAAATATTCATGCATTGATGAACTTCTTGCCTAAAATGGGCGTATCTCAAATACTTCTTTGTATAAAATCTGATTCAGTCCAGAAAACTTATACATGGAATGCTGAGTATTATATGGCCGAGAAGGTTACAAGTCATCAACAGGTTTCACAACTCCTTTGCAGTAAAAGAAGAAACGATTTTGACTACAGTTCTTTGGCTAATATTAAAAAGTTCTCATGAAAATTTATTGTATGTAAACTTTAATGTTTAAGCAATTTCTATTAAATATGATGATGATGATGATGATGATGATGATGATGATGATGATGATGATGATGACGACGACGACGACGACGACGACGATGACGATGACGATGAAGAAATAGAAAATAGAAAATCATAACCTCAGCCTCGCCTCGGATTTGCCATCTTGGGCCAAGATACGATATGTATACACACACACACACACACACACACACACACATATATATATATATATATATATATATATATATATATATATATATATGTAGGGAATGTTCTTCTACGCTCTGCGACATACATTCACATATAGATATTGATTTTTGAACGCGGCCAATTCGTCTTTACGCGGAAACCAAACTAGATTCTCGTCTCGATTGAAAAAAAATACTAATTTTAAAAACAACTGTTTTTCAATAAACTTTGAGTTGCTTCATTATTCTGAAAACGGCTCCATCGATATTGAGTAATCATTATCTGCATAATACATGGACTGACATTTTTGATATGCATTGATACCCGAAAACACACATGCATCTCTAAACTACGCTTTTAAAAACATACATTTCGATATCTGTAATTTCAATTGAAATTCGGTAAAAATGTTATTCACGACCTGCGCTAATTTGTTTAATTGGACTTGACAGCATCGCTAACGCTTAACTATGTGTTTTGTGTAATGATTAGCTTACATTAAAACGAAGGTAAATATCTTGCTCACCTATATGTTAAATTTCTATGATAACCGAATGTTAGTATATGAATATTTCCAAAATATTCTAATTCCAACTACTTAGCCCCACATTACATCTGGTGTACTATTATTTTTGACGCATATGCGGGAGACATTTAGAGTACCAGCAGTAGCGATTCAAATCTTCTAGATTTCCTGTATCAGACTATTCAATTCGTGTGTGTGGTTATATGTGTATGTCTGTGTGGGTGTAGAGTTAATAAAACTAATATATAACATAATATCACATAACAAAATATAGATAAACAACACAAGTAGGTCACCTGTTAATTTGGCACATTGAAAGTATGGGTGCTTCTCAAAAATATATAAAAAGCGAAAGGGAAATGTGTAAAACGGAACTCAGCGAAACATTTAGAGAATGCATTGATTTAGAAAAGATTAACCCACACACCCATATATATATATATTTATATATATATATATATATATATATATATATATATATATATATATATATATATATATATATATATATATATATATACACGTTAATGTGGTCCCGCGTGTGTTTATGATTATATCACAACGTCAAATGTATCCGTGAGTTGAACTGGCTTGTGTTGAATGTGCCACTGCTTTGAGAATTCCTGAGATGTTCATATTAGTAGATATCTTATTCTTCGGTTTGTGTGTCCTTGAGAACGGTGTCATAACTGTATTTGTTCTTATGTATTGCTTTGCTATAATGGGTGTGTATTTATTTTTTTCAAATATTTTCAAGTTATTGGCGTAGCTGGGAACTATTTTTCCCTATATAATTATTTTTCCTACATTTAAACGTGTTGATTTTAAAAAGTGATGTTGTTATGTTGTAGCGTGAATTGTATTATGCAGCATACTTAAAAATTCCTGTCCGTCTCTGTATAAAATATTAAAATAGAGTGGCGACACACGCAGTATAACGAGAATTGGTTAGTCTTGAAGGTTTCCTTATTTTTGTAAAATCCTACGGAATATATAGTGCAAATAAAGTAAGAACGAATGTTTGACAAAATAGTAACGATATATGTCGATATATCTAAACATAAACGTTGAAACAATAGGTCGATGTACTTTAATAGCTTTAACTATGTAGTATATTTTAAAGATTGAGTTCATTGACGTTTATGTGCATGTTGTATTGTCGGTCAGGATCTGTCTGAAATATATTTTATTATTTATGAGGATGATTTTTTTTAGTTTTGCAGTTGCCGGTATTGTGATGAAACAGTACACATATTTTCTCGTGTGGTCTTTATATTGTGATCAAAATGTCTTATTATTGTGTTTACTGTGGGTTCGAATGTGTATGTAGACTCAGAAAATTACCAAATACTCGACCTCTCGTTTAGTGCATAAGGTTTCGACGTCTATCTATTAATGGAATAATTCGTTGACTGCTGGATTTGTTACATAAGTGTGGTGTGCAATAAGTACTGCCCCTGGCCCACTTACCATAGAAGTAGAGCAGCGAACCTTGGCACAGGCATTAGTCTTTCTCCACATAAGAACCATCCAGAGTTATGCATTTCTCCCATCGTTTGATGCAGCTATGGAGACCATTTTGTATAAAGACCCTGGTTGGTCATCCAACCAAGAAGTGATTTCACAAATCAAGGCTGCATCACCTGGGAAATGTTTTCCTTTCAAAACAAACTTCATGGCTAGGAAGACGTGAAAGTAAGAGGGTGCAAGGTCAGGAGAGTAGGGAGGATGACGAAGGATTTCATAACCACCCAACTGTGCTTCTGATCTGGCGACACGCGAGTTGTGGACCGGAGTGTTATCCTGCAGGAGGAGGGTACCTTTGCTGATCTTGCACAACCTCTTGATTTTGATAACTTCCCTAAATTTTCTCCAAAGTGAAGCATAATAGGCTCCTGTAATTGTAATTTTTTGCCAGGAAATCTGTCAACACTTCTCCGTCCTGCTCCCAGAAGACTTTGATCATGACCTTGCCAGTTGAGGGATGGACCCTTGCCTTCCTTGGCGGTGGTGAGTCAAAGTACTTCGACTGCATTGACTGCCCCTTGGTATCATGATCATAGTGATGGACTCAGGATTCATCCTGTGTAATCAGTCTTTTGACAAAAATTTGAGTCATCTTCTTGGCACATCTCCAAATTCATCCTTGAGCACTCAACGCGTTCTCGCTTCTGTAATGGTGTGAACAACCTGGGAATCCCTCTGGTAGATACCTTATGCATGAATGATATTTTCCACAGATGCTGTACTAATCTTTACATCTTGGGCTATTTGGCAAATTTTAACGAATCGATATTCCAAAATAGCAGCCTCAACTTGACGGACAGATGCCTCATCACTGGCAGAAGGGGGTGGACACCCGGTCTGGGAGCTGTTTCCACAGACTTACTACCATGTTTCAATTCAGAATACCAGCGTTTTACAAGCTAATATGATGAAGCATTATCACCATAAGTTTCTTTCATTTCATCAAAAGTCTCCTCTACTGCGCGTCATTTCAAATACAAACACCCGATCACTGCTCGGCATTCAACGTGCTCCATTTCACACCTGATTCAGTGCAAACACCTGTTAAGCAGAACCCACAATTAATTGCCACATAACCCGTAAAGATATACATCATTACACATGCAAAATTTCAGCTAGATCAGACAACTGGTAGTGGGTGAGGGGCATTACTTATTGCACGCTCCTCGTAGTTGTGTAACAGAAGGGCCGTTATCTCTCTATCTATAGATCTATTAATCCATCTGCCTTTTAGCTGGTTATCAATATATCTATTTATTTTTGTGTATATATATATATATATATATATATATATATAACTTGTGTAGTGAGCAAGAGATGAGATGTGAAGATGTGTTTTGATAAAAGTTTTCAGCCAATGTCAAGGTTGAAACTAGACAAGTTCAGCGGACACATGTCAAACTAATCGGAAGTACGTTTCTGTTATCACGTGTTCTAGTAAGCTTAGAATATAGAGGAATTGTAAAAAGGAGGTCAAACATGGCGGAGGGTTAAACAGGTCGTCCCCCATCCCTTAGCGTGTAGGGAGGTGACGTGTCTCAAAATTGAGACTAGAATTAACCAACCAAGTAAACATATTAAATTCCCATTCTTCTGCGATCTAGACCTGGAAAGTAATAAAAAAACTAAATAAAATCAATCATTTTCGAGGAGTTGAAAGGCATTTGTCCCTAGGTTCAAACTTCCATCCAAGAACAGGTAAAATTTCCAGCTTGCCAAAAAGACCAACGACGCAGTTATAACGTTGATGAGGTACGTCGAAATACATGTATGTGTTTATGTTATATACACACTCACACAACACATTAAGACGATACCGGAACATAAATACACATCAACACAATAACTTAGTGTTCAAATATTGAAGAGGGCACTATAGACAATTATTAACACGATATATAAATGAACCGCCCCACAACGTAAATGTATTACACTTAGATTTTATTGTTTTTTAAGCAAAATAATGAACAACATTTTCTTAGATGAGAATATAATTTGGGCGAGTGAAAGAACATCCTTTATTTCCCATCACCAACTTTACATACACATACCTCAAAACATGCTAAACTAGTAACAATTTAAAATCGTGAAATGAATCTACTAACTATTTAAACATTTTTTTTTAAATCGATGCACATATACATATATTATTCGTCCTCAGAAATATGTACATAGTTTTTTTTTTATATCAGATTGAAATGAATATTGAACATGACCGTTCTATAATGCGTACACATTACTAACTTACACTTACGCAAACAAACCGATATATATATATATATATATACATACATACATATATATATATATATATATATATATATATATATATATATATATATATATACCATAATTATGCTGATTCACAAGCTGTCGTTAAATTACATACATTAACTACGTTCAGCCTGGTCAGTACTAAAATTGGTTATTGCGGCAGAAAAGACGACATGGTTTCAAGTTATATTTGATTAAAACCGTTTTATTTTTTGTTCATGCAAGCATTCTACTAGTTTGCCAGTTGTTTATAAATCCATGGGAGTGACAGGTGCTTTTATCATGACCGGAAGTAAGGTAAGATCGGAAATATTATGCTGTACAAGCATGCTCCCTAATTATATGACAACATTGCCATTTTCTTCAAAATTCATCGGTGTATTACCACGAACAGTAACAGTAATGTGCCCAGACTAAGAAAAACAAAGTTTCTGGTTGGCTACAGATACGATTTTGCACGAGCTGCAAGTAATAGCAACACCATGTCACTTCACATCTTCGAAAGCATCAACACCTAAATGTACCTAGATGTGCTAAAGATTGTGCTGATCATGGTGAAATTAGGTGGCAACTTGCTGACTCTAGGGTGACAGCGGAACTAGGCGCCTACCCACAAAGTAACCCAAACTCGGCTTCACAGAGAGGGTTATGATTTTTTACCCTTCACTCCCTGGCCCGTTTTCGTCCCTCGAACTTATTCCGCTGAAATACTTCGTTTGGTGATACGTCGAGAACGTGACCAACTTGACCTCCCAAAACACCAAAGCCAGCATGATCGCACCCATCCGCCGAGCATCTGCGGCGCCCCCCTCAAGTTCTTAGGAAAAGGCTTCCTCTCAGTTCCATACCCGTACAAATGCGCTGATTGAAGCTGAAGGCGGCTACGTTGAATAGATATAAGATTTAAAATATAATCCTTTAACCTGAATTGATTTTTCAATGAAAGTTTATGAATAGATTCGTAGTGTTTTCTCTAAAGCGACAGAGTTATCGTTCCACCCTGTATACACACGGGGGTGTAACCATTCTTTTTCAGGACTAGTGCAATATATATATATATATATATATATATATATATATATATATATATATATATATATATATATATATATTATTTGAGACAGGATGAAACACTAGTGTCTGTAGGTATTTAATTATTATAGTAAAAATATAATTATGACAGCCCCTTTAAGAAATTCATTTCTAATCGTTGAGCACTTTCAGTTGAATTAAAGTCGGTCAATTTAGCTCTTATGCATTGATCATCGTATAACGATTAGATCACTGTCTGACTGACGTAAATAAACATTTAAAATATAGATGTTTAAATTAAACGTTATTTCACGCGGTTAATAGTATCCGAATTGATACGGTCGTTGCTAATCGAGTCAGAGATGTCTCGTGTTGCGGGGTTCGAATCGTTCGGCTGGTGTTAATCGTGACACCCTGCACTGAAGAATCCCGACATGATGATGCACTAGTGTATGTAGGTATTTAAGTATTATAGTAACAAATAATTATATATATATATATATACATATATATATATATATTAGCAATGTATAAAATGTATTTTTAATTACATATAATAAATTTATATCTTATATATAAAAAAATGTATATATGTAAAAATATGTTTAACCTTTATATATCTAATTTTAAATAAATAAGAATGTAAATATACTAAATACTAATCATAGTAGGGGTGATAAGTAGTTAAATGGACCAATCCTAATCTTATAAATACAAGACTGATAAATTAAAAAAAATAAAAAATGTATCACTTTTAAATGTGCAAATTGATTAATCGCACAGGTAAGAAATTCATTTTTATAGTAGGTAAAGGTTAGTAATTGCAAGTAAGAATAGGAAATTGGATCAAATGTTTGTAACATGTCTTCTTCCTAAGATTAAGGGTGGTGGTGTTTAATCAACACTGCTGGGGAGCCATGATGCAATATATTGTTTTGTTTTTAAATCCCCGAAACAGTGTGTCATGGTAAACAACTGATGATCTCTTGAAAAATAAATTATTGGTATTATAGTAAATTCGAGAGCGAGTTGATGCAGTGATTGCAGGTGATTAAATGACTAACTGACTAGATGGTTTTCTAACGAATGATAAAAACTATTTTTGTATAGTTTTAAAGGTTAAAAACTTCAAAGTATATATATATATATATATATGTGTGTGTGTGTACACGTATATATATATATATATACATATATATATATATATATATATAGAGAGAGAGAGAGCGAGAATAAATAACAAGAAATGCATGTTAAGACCGCATCCGATTAGTACATATATAGTTTTATTTTTTTATTATCTTTTTATCTGCTTTGTTACACATGTTTCGCAGATGCTAAGCAGATAAAACGGTAACAAAAAATAAAACATATATTTGCCCTGCATTAGTATTGAGCACTTCTGATTTTTACTAATTACCATTTTTCTTATACATATATATATATATATATATATATATATATATATATATATATATATATATATATATAAGTTGGCATATATAAAGACGAATATTATATATACAAGCAGTCTGCTTGGGATTACCCGGTCCTAAAATGCGCTTAAGTATGATATTTTCGTTAAGGCCTTCTTTCGACCTTCACCTGGAAAATTATGTTCTTTTTAATCTTCACAGCTGTCCGAAGATTTCTCCGGCTAATACACAAAGAAAAAATTCAAATAGATACGAATATTAATCATATGCGTCTGACCTGTTTTGTAGGAAAAAAATAATATGAATATATATATATATATATATATATATATATATATATATATATATATATATATATATATATATATATGCGTGTGTGTACGTGTGTGCACGTGCATGTGGATATCTTGGTAGGTGTGGGTGGCGGGCGTATGTGGTTTGCGTGCACTTTTATCTCTTCATGTAAACATTATAAAAAAACAACATGATTTCTGTAACTTCTAGACGAGATTAAGCAATAAAATAAACAGCAAATCAACAACCAAATAGACATATGTTCGTTCGAGAAATCAATCCATAAAAAATCAATCATCCTAAAATCATGAGTTTTATAAATTTTTCTATTCTTTTCCAATAATAATAATAATAATAATAATAATAATAATAATAATAATAATAATTTTCTTGACATTTTTGGTGTTTTTGTTTTGTTTTGTTTTACTTTGCTCACAAGATTTCCAATTACAATGGAAATCAACTTGGTTTTCTTACAGTTAGAGGTGTGGGCATTGCATTATTATTGTTTTATAGCTGCCTCAACTGTCTAATGGTTTTGTTTAATTAATTTATTTTATTTTATTTTCTTCCTCCAACTCTTTTAGACATTCAAGCTATACACTAACAGTTTCGCTTTTCTCAACAGGCGAGTCTTTTGTAAAATCGGAAAAGAAATTGTCTTGTCAGTCCGATTAAGCAATATATGGTGGCTTTTTGTTATTTTCCTACGCGTTTCAATTACAGTTAGAATCGCCTTGAATTATTTACAATTCCAGAATCTTACTAATTCCTATTTTAGATCCTGGTATTTATTTATTGTTTCTTCATCTTTCTCTTGCACTCTGGTATCGCAAGGGCAGGTTACAGCAATGAGTCAGGGATTTCTCTTGTTTTTATTTAGTAAAATTATGTCAGGTCTGGCGTGTTCAATTACCTTATCAGTCTGTATGAGCATATCCCAAAGAAGTTTGACATTGTTGTTTTGCTGAATCACTTCTGGTTTATGCCCATATTACTTCTCATTGTGGTCTGATCCATAGTGTTTGCATATATTCCAATGAAGGATATGGGCGACTTTAACGTATCTCCAATTTTTATATTCATATTTACCTAGCATAAGGCATACAATATGCGGTAATATTTCTTCATTTTCATTACACATTCTGCACATCGATGATTCTGCAGTTTTTTCGATGTAGTGTCTGACTGACCTACTGCGATTAGCTTCTTCCTTGGCTGCCGTTAATGTGCTCTCGGTAGATTATTTATGACCAACCAATTCCTCTATCTCTACATTCAGTATTCTTAAATAATACACTGTGTAGTTTCTTTCCAAATAATTTTCTTCTTTTCTATTGTAATCTCTGACTTTTCATCAACCCAGGTCTTATTATTTTTCGTCTACTACCTTCAGAGCTAAGAATTTCATGGCTTTAAGAAATATATTTACTTAGATAGTATACTTCTATACTTAAAATATATCATCCACATTAATTTCCCGGTATATACAATCGATCTCCATCCTTTTTATTAGCAAAATCCCCATAAATTCTAAGCATTTTACATGATTTTTGTGTTCAAATATTTTAATTCATTTTTTTTTCTAATCAAGTATACCGGCATTACATAGAATGGTAGCTACTGCTCTGGCGTACATGGCATATGTTGTATTCCGACTGTGGAGGTGTGATGTAAGGTTAACCTTTAACTTTCATTTGAACTCGGCTGCAATCTGTTCTTTTCTTTTTCATTTCAACGTTCTTAATCCTATCCCCAAATACATGTAACCTCTTTCGCTATCGATATCTTTTATCAGATCTGTTGTTAAAAGTGTAAGGTCCTCTGAGTGAACTAGCTGACTTGTTTTCCTCACAAGAATAATACATTTGGAGATGCCAAATCCCATCCTCATGTCATTAATAAACAATCTAATCATCTTCATGAGGGTATCAAGCTGGTTCTCATTATTTCCACAAACTTTAAGGTCATCCTTAAATAACAGATAATCATTGTAGGAAGTCCTTTCATACTCTGCTTTCAGATTCCATTAAAGTAATTTCAACGGGATCAAGTTGATGACCAAAAGAAGAGACGAAGACTTTCACTTTGCCTAATACAAGATTTCCTGAAAATAAATTGGTTTCCCAATTTTTCGTGCTATTTGTTAAAAGTTTTCGGATGTGAGGGCTTATTCCTAAACTTTCCAAACACTTGAGTATCCATGAATGTGCGACCATGTAAAATGATTTCTTTTAGTCTACCCATGCATGACAAGGTTGGTAGATCTTCTCTTGCCGTCTCTTAGACTAATTTAATCAATCAGGCGCATAATCTTTTTCGACAGCTTTCTGTTCTTCAGACAGCAAACTAAGACAGTAAGCTATTGGAAAGTGTGTACAGGATTAAGAGGAAGGTGATTGGTTTAAATTTTGCCACTCTACCCCCTTTCATCTTATCTTTCATAATCAGAACTGCAGTTCCTTTTGTTCGCCAACCAGGCAAGTTTCCCATCATCAAAAATTTGTTAAACATTGTTGCAAGAGCTGTGTAGAAGTTTGGAAGTTTTTTTTTTAACCCAGTATCTCTGGATTCTGGCAGGTTCAGGCGCTTTCCAATTTGAAAGCGTTTTAACCTTCAATTTTAGCATCTCTACCGTGACTTATGTTCATTTGTTGCTCCAATCTAGAGGAACCCTCCCTATCAATATCTTTTATTTTTTCTGCATCGTCTTGACGTTTTTCCAGATGCTTTTCGGAATACCCGCGATTCATCAGTATTAGTTACAACGCTCTTCCCTCTTTTAATTCTTTTAATTGATTTTTGGTTATTCTGAAACAGTATGTTTTGCCGATATTGCACGATTCTCTCACTGTATGGTTTACCTTTGGCAATTGTAGCTATGGTACGCTGTTTCAGTTCTTCAATTGCACACTGAATATCATTTTGTTGTATGTTAAATTTATTATGTAGTTTATCAGCGACGCTCTGACTTTAAATTTGCCATCTCCGGCAGGTTGTACTCTACTTAGGCTCTTTCTATTTTTTTTTTTTTTTTGCCACCAGGGCTTCTTTTCTTCTTTTCTTCTTTTTTCAGACTCCAAGCAACATTGATACAGTATAAGCAGCAGCTTTAATGATGTTAATGCACTGTTCTAAATAATTTACTCGTTAAAATGGCAGGATTCAATTCACCTTTGTAATGAGCGATTTTAGTCTTCTCCTATTTACAAATCGGGGGTTTTGCGGTTCGTCCAAATTGCCAGCTCTTACCATCTCATCTACCAATCTGAAGATATCAAGCTCTTCGTTCGTCTTCTTATGTTCACTCATAAGTTTAAGAATTATTTCTGTGAAGAAAGTCTGATTGTGAAAAGGTTGACTATTTTCACTACGTTTCAGCAGTTCCTTCTACTTTCGACACTTCATTCACCCCAATATGTTTATTGATATCCACCCTCCTTTTCTTCATTTCTCTTTTCAGATCTTCCCTTTCAAATTTTAAATTTGTTCTTATTACCTGGACCTGTGCTGCATGTTTTTGATCTGTTATTTTAAACATATCTAGTTCATTCAATATTTCGTGCATTCTTTTTCAATATCGCACATTAGAGACACCCTTCTTCAGCTAACACATCATTTCAAATTTATTTAAGTCTTTAGTAAGATTTGTTCTACCGATAGTATTTCGTGTTTTTTTCTCGATGACGGCCTGGGAAGCCTGCTCCATTCCCCTACCGGACATGGGACCTGCGTTTGATGTTGATATTCTGACCCCACTTATGCCGTATTCAGCTTGATAAATTTGAACACTCATATTTGAATAATATAAAAAATGGTTTGTTTAATGTTTTCAGTCCGTAGTATTTGTATGCGATATCTCCTATTAAATGTTCACCAGTTTTGACCAGAAAACGTCATTAAATCCCGCCAGATTCGAACCCGGTATTTAAAACTGTTCTTGCTTGACATTAGGTACTAAAAATCTTAAGATATGTTGCCTCCATTATGGTTTAGTTTTTATCCATAGCTGGAGTGATTTATATAATGATAATCATAATCACCGTTTTTATAATTATTACTAGTATATTATCTTTTTTCACTTCCTTCAGAGATGAACAATCATTAATAAATTTAAATATGCAATAGACGGTCTGTAGGTCCTTCGGGATGCACATACGTGGGTTATGTAACAATGTTATAAGAACTAGGATATCACATTTCCCTCCTTCATAAATATCGTTATGAACGAGATATTAAAAGTTACGAAGTCCATCTTTTAAAAATAAACAATTATTTCCCTCAAAAGGTGTGAAGCAAGCATTATTATTATTATTATTATTATTATTATTATTATTATTATTACTATTATTATTATTATTATTATTGGCTCACGAAGAGTTTTCATACGGTTCATCAAAGATCGCATTGAAAAAAGTCGGGGGGTGTTCTCTGGAAACTGACAACAACTCTCCCCAGATTACCAATACTCTCTACCAGTTGCAATAATATTTTCGAATGAATTTGCATTATCGCAACAGATGCTTCCTATTGATTCCTTGTTGGCAGCAGCCATTTGTCTTCACTGAAATTCGAGTGGCAATAAGCCTCCCCAAGGTCCCAGTTTTCTTCGCACTTATACGTCGGAGGTTTGGTAAGTGCTTACCTCTCGATCTTTCCTTCCTCCTTAACTCTACTTGGCTATCCAGTCGCAGACCTTTTTAGGTGGGGGGACAAGATGATGTATTGGGTAGATAGGAGTGTGGTTAGAGAACTTATAAGTATGCAGCTTAAATGTGTTTGGTTCCCATTAGTGATTCGTTTTTAGTCTCTAAAGCAGTTTTCCAGACCTTCGCTTGTGGTTCATGTGTGTTAGTCTCCACACTCAATGGTTTTTCTTTAGATTTCAGCTGTTTTCATTATTGTTGTTCGTGTTATTTTCGACTCATTCAACTGATTTCAATTCCTTCCATCCTTATTTCAAAAACCTGTGGTACGTTGACTTAAAAACAGATAACGCAAGCAAGTATACATCATGTCGTAATGAATACTAGTAACGGGAAGTTTTACCGATCGTCGATTAGGAATATCAAGAAAACTAATTTGAGCAAATACAAGGAGTTTACGAAGCGCTGAAAGGAATGTGCGAGACGAAAGGGGTTAAAAAGTAACAAACACCAATTCACAAAAAGTTTGAAAAAAGAGTGACAGAAATTAGCATCATAATAATGGCGGGGAACATATAACGAATACCATTATTACAAGTAGCTGAACTTTAAAGGAGAAACATTAATGCAAAGACTTATGAAATGAGCTGCATACGCTTTACGGACACACATAGAAAATGCTATAAATGTAAATGAAAAAATGTTACATACAATCAGGAAAATTTAAACTGTATAATTGTTAGTTAAGCAACCTCTTCATGAAAATAAAACGGTAGTAAGGTATCAACTGATATCAAACAACATACCCAATGAGCATCAAGGAAGATTAAAGACCAAGGGAAAATGCAGTAACAAGACGTCTAATGAATAGGGCCGGAGCCTACTGGTAATTAGAGACAATTATTTTAACCCAACTACCAGATACACATATTCGTCGCTACCAAGGGGAAAGTGCTAGTAATCGGAAGTTGTGATAATGCAAATTATTTCGAAATTTGTACAAAAGAGATGTTGCGTACAATAAATATGGGGGAAATTGTTCTCACCTGGACGCAAGGTTTTATTTGAGAAACTTTGACGATGGCCTATTTTAAAACGTCGAGTGAGTAGTAGCAGTAATAATAATAATAATAATAATAATAATAATAATAATAATAATAATAATAATAATACTAAACATGATGATTCCTTTAGGATGAACTAAATTCATGGGATCAATAAAGAGAACTAATCACAGATCAATTTCAATTGGAATCAACTCAGAAATAATAGTAAAGCCCAACATGTGCACTCGGGGCTTTGACACAAGGGTGTCTGTTCTGAGATTTAAATTAACTGACAGTTGTGATTACTTACAAAACTAAATTACTTTGCTTAAACGAGTTCGATCGAAAGGAAATAAAGACGTTATTACTATGAATACTATACTTATGCAATGAAACTCTGAAAAAGCTATCTCTGTGTTTCAGGTACTGCCAGGGTAAACTCGAGGAAAACAACTACTGTAATGCTTATGCTACACATACACACACACATACACACACACACGCACACACATATATATATATATATACATGGGTGTACGTATGTGTGTGTTTGTGTGTGTGTGCGCGCGTGTGTGTGTGTGTGTGTGTGTGTGTGATTGCTTTATATATTTACATAAGTAAATACACATTTGATATTAGTTTAGAGTCGGAGATGTATGTTTATGTACATGCACCGGAATATTAACATGTCTTAATTCCGGGTCTTTTGCATCCTCAAACCTGTGTACATAGTCTTAATATTTGATTGAAACGTCTATTAAACCTGATCGTTCTATTGGTAATGCATATTTATACTTACACACAGGCAAGCTAACCGTTGCAGGCATTATATATATATATATATATATATATATATATATATATATAAATATATATATATATATATATATATATATATAAAGAAGGTGTGTGCGTTTGTGTATGTGTGGTGTTAGGCGTTGAGTGTGCTGTGTTCATTCTAGCGAATTCCTGTAATGTAATGTTACAATTTCCTTGAATTCTCCTCTAAGAACCATTAGTTATTATCGTGAAGATTTGCTGAGAAAAATCTGTAAAAAAAGAAATAAATAAAAGAGAAAATGAATCGCATCGAACTTCCCAAAGCCAAATCTTGTGATTGGTAAAACGATAATTTGCATATGAAAAACCTCCCTCACAGCTATTTATTTCTTTTTGGTCTTATTTCTGTTTTTGTTTTATGTCTTCTTCCTTTTGTGGCTTTCCCCTCCGCGCCAGCCCTATCCATCGCTACAGACAAACGCGCGTGCGTACGCGGTTCAGCCAACCCTTCCCCTTCAATCCTTCCCCGTCCCCCTCTACCCAAACCCAACGCATTTCCCTTCTCGAAGAACTCCATTACGCGTTATACTCCTTTCTATCTTCACTGCTCTCTCTTCTTTGTATTTATTTTATTTTATTCATCATATATATTATATTATTCCTTGCGTTACACTGGCTGTTCCATCGACATTTTTATGCACACACTCGTACATCGCATAGCCTGCTGCACAAATCTCTATACATCTGCAATGCTTTATTAACATCTCTCTCTTTCTTTCTTTTTCCCTCTCATTTCCCATTTTCCTACCTCGTCCTATATCCGTGTTGTTCCACCTTTACCTGCTCCTCCAACCAGAGCTACTTTCACTTCTTCCCCCTACCAGCCAAGCCGCCTTTTTCTGCCCCACCTCCACCTGGCAATAGTTCATTCGCCTTTCTTATTCTGTTAAACTCGTTTACCGATTCGTTCATTCCTTCGTTCACTCCTCCAAATAACAGCGATACGTCATTCGTCTGTCTTTTCTAATTCTTCCATCTCATTTCCACATCGCACTCCAAATTCTGTCTCAGTTCCAACCAATTCCTGCAATGATTTATAGACGCCATTTAATTCTGTCTTACATATATTATTGTATAGAGAAAGAGCATAAGCATTTTAGTCTCAAACGGTTTCTTTAAAGTGTTTGTCCTTGTATACAGTGACGTATTTGTGTGATCAAGTCCTTTCGTATATTATTTATTAATAAAATTTAATTGGAAATATTTCACATTGATTTCCTGGTAATATTACTCATTTAAAAGTTTTTAGTTTATACATTTACGACTTTTCTGTCTCAATTTTTAGTATATTCTTACTTTTTACTGATGTGTGTTTTTTATATGATTCTTATTCCCCGCATGATTTCCCTTTTTATATTATCGCCTAATTGCTTTTACGTTCTATTCTCTATTTGCTTATACGATAGAACCCCGGGGTACGGCATTAAAAAGTAGTTATATAATACAGTACAGTATATAATACACCTGTATATAATCAAAAAAGATATTGAATACGGGGAAAATACTATCCTTAACCAGTGTCCGGAAAAACATCGTAACCTTGCAAAATCGTAACCTAGGACCACCGTATCCCAGGGTTCTTATGTATACTATTTTTATTCATGTAGCGCTTCATTCATTAATTCTGTGTCTGTCTATCTCCCTTTAATTTTTCCTTCCTCCTGTTTCACAGTCATTCATATTTTTTTTACCTTTTTGTCTTGACAATTTCATTCTCGTTTTTTCCTCCTGGTGTTTTCCTTGTCATTATTTCTGTCATTCCCTCCATTTCCTTATTTTCCAAATTAGTTATTTTCCTATGAATTCATAATTTTTACTTGAATAATTTATTTTATGATTTCCTATTCATAAAAAGAAATACTTTTTTGTAGTCATCCTTTATTTCTCTCTCTCTCTCTCATTTTTCATTTAATTACCTAGGACTATTTTTTCAGTCTAATTACATATATTTTATCATTATAACATTTTACAAAGAAAATTGGAGTACAGTAGCACCAGGATATAAGATACTTGATTATAAGAAATACGGTTAGAAGAGAGATTTGCTTTTGCCCCAAATTAGACCCAGTGTCAATGTACAGTGTAACTCGGATAAAAGAACTTCGGCTATTAGTGTAACCCGGATATAAGAAAGTTGTATTGTCGAAACAGACGTCTCTTATATCCGGCTGACAGTGTATATACAGAATTATCAGAAAGTGTTGCTTACTATTGGTCATTCATTTTTTATTCGTTTTGGTTTTGATAATGTCAGTAATATTTTCTTGGATAATTATATTTTAATATGGATATCTTCACGTTATGTTGTGACACCTAATAAGCAGTTCTTAGTATTTTTTAAAAAAGGTTTCCCTTTTTTATTACCTCACTTAATTGTTGGTGTTGTATTAATCTTTAAAAAAACACTTCGTTGTTCAACAATGGTTTATCTGTCTGTATTTATAGACCTAATATTTTTAAAAAGATTACATCAATTATTTTTTGTATACCATTTTCTAATTCTCTTCTCTATTCTGTTTAGTGTTTTTTTCATTTTCTGGTTTGTGGTTTATTTTTACAAGAATTATTTGCCTTTGTTATTTTTTTCTATATATAAAGTTTACAATCAAATTTTGTTTGCTCTATTGTATGTTCTATCTCTAGGAATCTGTGTTATAGTAATTATTTTATGTTTCTGTTTTATTATTATTTTTTTATTATGGGTCATTTCTCTTTTTAATTTTTCTACATTTTACGCCCATACTTCCTATAATACATTGCTATTATTTTCACATTTCAGTTTTATTTTCCTCTACCTTTATCATGTATGCTTGTTTATATAGGAATATTATAGTATTACTAAAATTGCCAATTACAATTTCCAAACATCGTTCACTGAACATGACTGCTGTATTAGTTACGAACAGAGAAGTCGAACTGTTGTAAGTTGAAAGCTTGAATGTCTATATTACTTGCTGACTTACTTCCACACTGATAATTGCATGAAAAAAAAAACACACGCACAAACACACACAAACACAAACACACACACACACACATATATGTATATATATATATACACATATGTATAAAAATATATATGGATATATGAAACAGTATTTCATGAAGAACAACATATGGTTCCTAAAATTTACCTTAAGACTATTGTAATTCGAGAGCACAAGTTGATGCAGTGATTGCAGGTGATTAAATGACTTACATGTTATTAAATGACCATGTTAACCATTACCGGAGAAGTCATACAAGATGAACCATCATTATATTACCGTGCAAGGTTACATTTTTATCTTGGTACATGTGCCAGCGATATATTTCTTTGTGTTTTATTACAATAATTCAGTCAATAGGCTATTTACTTACAATCGTATAATCTACGCTAAAAATATGTCGACGAAAATGTAGGTCTGTAAATGCATAGAAATAATAACATTTCTATTATATAAAGTTTAGTATGTGTGGCTGCTTATAAATGTGTAGTAATAAGTTTATAAATGTATATGTGTATTGTTTTTAATGAACATGTATATGGTTTTAATGTATATGCATATGGTGTTTAATATATATATATATATATATTTATGTATATGTTTTACAAATGTATATACCTATTGTTATGAATGTGTGTATATATATATATAAGGTTAACGCAAATCTAATTAACAGATGTTTGTAAAGCTTAAACACAGCATTTGGACGCACGAGATTGAAAAGTGGGATAGACTTATTTGAATTTAACTTCATATAAAGATATTGGCTTGTGTTACATTTTTCTATAGTTTAAGGTTATTCCGTAATGTTATTAAAACGTATTGAATACAGATTACACAATATAATCCCAGTAAACATCGTTAGAGGTGTTTGTAAAAGAATATAGAATATAAGATGGACACACGTCTCATATAAAAGTAGGTATATTAACGAATTGTATAGATTATAATAAATGTGTTATACCTAATATTTAAGCATGCTATTTTACATGTCACAACCGTCTTACAGCAATTTGAAACGGTTTGTAGAATCGAGATTCTCGTTCAGATTTTTGACATAAAGTTAATTATAATTATATTACGATTGGGATTTGAAAAAACATAACATAAATGTTATGTACAAGTACGTTCTTCAGGATATAATTTACACAATCCTGGAATACACCTAGTATACACACTAACACTAACAAACACACATTATCTACACACACACATACACACACATATATATATATATGTATTTCTGTAGAAATATAGTTTCTTATATATATATATACTAATACTTATTTAAGAAGTTCAATGTAAGTACAGAACAATATAGAGAATAAATATCAATATAGAGAATATATAACATTATTTTCCAAAAATCATGATGTTAACCATCTTATAATTTATACCTTTAATTCAGTTTACTTGTACAATTCCTTACAGTATCTGTTCCGTAGCGCACAATCAATAACTTAATTATTATGTCAATCAGTAAATCTATTATGCCCTTTACTCATCAGAAGAAATAGCAACAATCAATCAGTCCAAATGAAACGAAGTGTCATTTGAAATAATTAAAATACGAAAATTGGAAGAGAAGCTGCATATACTTTATATATATATATATATATATATATATATATATATATAGAGAGAGAGAGAGAGAGAGAGAGATAGATAGAGAGAGAAAGACAGAGGCAGATAGACAAAGAGAGAGCCAGATAGAAAGAGTAAATGAGAGAGTGTTGGCAGATAGGCACATAGGGAAAGAAGAAACTAAACACAATGATCGAAAAGGATATAGATATACGTGTCAATCGATTAAAACCTACGAGCATTGATATTTTTCTGTCCCTTTTTCATTTTTGCTTATGAACATCCGCCATTTATTCCAGTCTGAAGGCCTTTCTTCTATCGATCCATTTCTGATATGAATAACCCTAATTAATCTGTCTTCTACTTACTATAATTCGTGTTTCCTTTATTTCTCGTCTCTTTTTTTATTTTCTTACCTGTTCTCTACGCATATATTCAGCGTTTGAATTTCTTTTCTGAATCGCAACCCAATCAATTAGTAACTGGATCACTACTGTTATGAAGCGAGTATGCAATTAGTTGGGGATATAGTTTGATGCATTTTAATTAATAATAATTTAATGTAAGGTTATAAAATATCAAGTGATTGAAATGAATAGATTACTTTATGTAAGATTTAATTCATCGAAAACTAATGTTTGTTTATATATTCAATAGGGTTTAGTCATTTTTCAAAAAAAACTCTCTCATAGAAAGAATTCTAAAAAAGATAGAAGGAAAAGGTTAACGAAATGTGGTTCGTTCATATAAGCCTTGAATCTTTTCGAGGTTGACAAGTGTTTTATTTACTGTAGAGGTTAGTTGTACCTAACTGCTGGTAGATGACCGTTTGTGTTTTAAATAGTGTATTTGATACAGTCCGTTTGTCTTGTAGTAAGGCTGAGTTGTTATAGGGATATATAACATTGACTGATGAATAATTCTGACGAAAACTACGTTATGATTAAAAAAAAAAACGATTGTTTATCTGTAACTATTTTACTCCAGCTTTCTCTCTATATACATCTGTTTATATCTATATCTATCTCACTATCTCCATATATATATATATATATATATATACATATATATATATATATATATATATATATATATATATATATATATATATATATATATATATATATACATATATATGTTTGTGTATGTTGATATTCTGGATTAGCCGTATCAAAAATCACGTGCCTCTTGAAAATTTATATTTCAAAATATACTTTGGATTGCTTAAATTCTGGAAGCATTATGTTGATGGAGGAAATTTAATATAAGGATATCAAAAATATCGCAGGCGAAATAAAGACATTAATGACATCTATCGACACACACACACACACATATATATATATATATATATATGCACGTGTCTATATGAAAGATACAAGCATACCTTCATTATAAATATGCGTGTTAGCTGATATTCGCTATATAATTGTATGCATGCGAAAATGCATTATGATTCGTGTAATAATACACACACGTTCCTGACTCTTATACATTAATATCTACAAGGATAACAGCGGTGAATTTATTTCAAAATGTTTATTGTTTTTTACAAGTCAATTCCCACTAATCAGAACCTGATGTTCAGTACAGGATGAGGATCAATGGGCGTCCAGTGATCGATGGGACAACAGCGTAATGATCAGTGATAGTGTCCATTGGTTAGTATTTGATTATTGAGAAGTAATGCTAAAAGAATGTTACATCAGAGTTGAAAATGTTCATAGCTGGAATGTAGCGTGTCGCTTGTGATATCAACAAACGCAATGTTCAATTGAAGACACTGTGTCTACATAATCTACGTTTACTATTAGACACAGAAAAGGAGAAGTGAAAATTGTTAGGGTGTACTTAGACGGTTGTCTCTTTGCGAATGTTTTGTAAGAAGAATCATATAAAAAAATGCTTGAATTTAAATTGTCCTATAACGTTGTACGGGTACCTTACAGTCGCAAAGTAGACAAATAATAGAACAGAACTTCGACTCGCTTTTTCTTTGTAACAAGAGTTTTTCTTCATTGTTGCAGCCGGAAGGTCACCTCACATCACGTGATGTTCTACGCAATTTTGTTCATGTCTCGACCTCTTTCGCGCGATTGATTTCTATCTTCTTTTTTATAGTCTTTTCTCTTTACCAGTGACGTCATTCCGCATGCATTCGCATATAACCGTCCAAGATATGTTGCAGTACAATTCCTGACTCTTTAAATTAAACCAATCATATTTTTCTATGTGAATTATTCCTGTTCCTCGAATTCTATCATATTATTGCTAGAATTGTTTCCTATTACCCTTTTCTTAGTTCTTCATTTTCTAAAAATTCTTTTCATCTAACCTTCTCTTTAATGTTTCAAAAAATCAAGCATCTATTTAATTGTTCGTTAATTATTTCGGGTTCTTTTTTCACAGCGTCTTCTATTCCATTGCTCTAATTTCTCGTCAACATTTTTTTAGTTGTTGTTAAGATCAGATATTGGTTTGGTGAAAGTGTTTCTCCGGAAGGAACTGGATTTGAACTTGACACATCCAGGTTTCAGTTTGTGTCGGTTATCCTCACATCGTATGAATCTGAAGATTCAATTGCTGGGATTTATTTCCGCGATATTTGACTAGTCAGAATATTTCTGAGAAGGAATCAGATAATTACGAAAGTAATCACGTGAATGTTGCTAACATCCAAAGTGAAAGTGATTTATTTTGGAACGAACTGGATTCGAACATGGGACAGGAAAAACGTGAGTCCGTGCCGCTTACAACTGGACCACCGTCACGTCCCAGTTGGTGATTGTAATATTTCTTTATTACGTTTTATTCCGTTGTTTTTTTTTACATTTTTTCTTTTTCCTTTTCTTCCTTTTTTCATTTGATAGTCTTCACTTTTATTTTTGTTCTTCTAATTTTCTTTTCCTACCTCTACTCCCAATATTATTTTCGATTAGTATTCCGCTTATACGCCAATCTTTCATTTTCTATGCATTCTATTTCTGTAAAGGGATATTTTCTTTATTTTTCCTCTCCTTTGGTCCTTATTGCACCTTTTCATTATTTTATATATGATCATAAGTCTCAAGTCCTGTTGTTGCTGTTATATTATTTTTTTCTCTCTCTTAGTTACTCCATTTTCTATTTACACTACTTACCCCCCTCTTTTCGTTCTACTACACTATGTTTTCTTCTTATTTGTTCTTCTGTTATATTTTCTTCTTATTATTTTCCCTTTTTCCTTCGTCTCATTAAAATGCTACCCCAATACCGCACCTCCACCACGACCGATAACACAATCAACACACACATACACTCTCTTTCACTCTCTCTCTCTCTCACTCTCTCTCTTTATTCTATGTCATTCTTCTTGCCAATATTTCCACTCCCCTATTCACTCTCTCGCACGTTCAATCAGTCGCTATAAACCACTCACTCTCTTATCGCAAATAACTGCTACTACAACTACCACCATCACCCAAACTACAACTACTACCATCACTCACTCTCTACTCTGACCCCACCATGTATACCGCACAACCACTACAACCACCGGCAAAACCACTACTATCACTATCACCCTCGAATGCATCGGCTGCTTTAGAATTTATTTCTTTCAATCGAGTTTTCAAATAAAATGTAAAATAAAAATGCTAATCATAATTTGAGGCTTGTGTTTGCATTGAATTCCATATCCCAGTTATCATTAGAAAGAATACACTTTTAACCTTTTAGAAAGAAGAAGTAAAAGGAGATTGAGAGGGGAAATGAGTGTTAGTAAGAGAGCGACAGAGAGAGAGAAAGAGAGGGGAACGAGAAAAGGGAGAGAGAGAGCGCCTTGGCACGTGACAGCCCAATAGAATAGTGTTTGCGCATGCCACCCTCCCTTCTCTATTGTCCCGTCTGTGAAAATCTATATACGGCGTTATTCAAAACCGCTGAAAAGAATTTGCCTCTATTATCTGAGCCTAGAAAATATATTGTTAGAAATTTGAAAAGAGACTTTTTCTTATTTAGTTGCATATTGTATCGCTGAAGAGCCATCCGTATTTTAGGTTAGGGAAACTCAGTTATATCTGATAGTGCGACCGTTGGGGGATGGACTACCGTTTTTCGCGCAAGTTGTGGTCTAGAGAGAAAACGAAGCACGGGCCTTTTTTTTGGCTGGAACATACGTGAATTATTATTACCCTTCTTATTACAATTTCATCGTAATATTACTAGCATTCTTGTCGTTTGCTGTATCATTCTTATCGTTAGTGTTAACAAACAAACTGACTATAGATATCTAGGTTGAAATCCCACTCATTCAACATATATACTATTTTAACACACGTATTGATGGCAGGTAAAATGCCTATATGCCTATTCTGACGTACGGCTTACGATAAACACACACACAAACACACAAACACACACACACATATATATATATATATATATATATATATATATATATATATATAATATGGATACGAGTAAAAAGAGATGTGTAGAAAAATTCCGCAGTGTCACCTTAGCAAT
>NC_136492.1:116249518-116252018 GCF_053919585.1 Euprymna scolopes | reverse complement strand
AATTATTTATTGCGTTATCATAATATATTTAATCTCTCTGTTAATTAATGCCTTCCGCTCAACTAAAAAAACACAAATAATAATATATAAAAAAAAATTCAGCGATACGTATTCATGTAGACACCAAATTTGTCCATAAGAATTTATATTTGCGAAGAGATGAAAATTAAGTTAGTATTTTTGCAAATGTTCCTATTAGATTTTTATTGTAAAAAATTGCGGAATATTATTCAATAATATTAATAAGTCTGCAATACTTTTTTAATGTTAGTTACGTTTTGTGTATGGCAATTACCATACAATTCGCAATCCATGCCATGTAATGAACATTTTCCCTTTTTTTCCTTTTTACTTGTCTCCCCACGACGGCAGTCAGACCCAAGGTCGGCTTCTAATGTGGGTTAAATACGGCTCCCCCAAAACGGCAATCTTGATAGAAAAAAAAATTGGTTCGTGGTTGAAAAGAGGCACACACTGCCGAAATCACCACCTGCCAAATTCTAAGGCGATTATTAGCATATTATTTTAATGGAATTGTCAACGCGTTGGTATGAATAAAATTATGTATACAAACAAAATATACTAAAATTATGAAATGAGGTTTTTATTTTGCTGGATGAAATATTATTACGGGGTGATTTTCAAATGTTTAAGTCTTATTCATATTTTTAAAAAAAAGTGTTTGACTGTCGGTACTGTAATTAAGATTCAAATCTAATTAAGATATGAGGTAAAAATACAATTTCGCTGAAAGCATTAAATGAAGACCTGTTAATGGTTCACATGAAAATGAAGAGAG
Source organism: Euprymna scolopes (assembly GCF_053919585.1). Taxonomy (NCBI): domain Eukaryota; kingdom Metazoa; phylum Mollusca; class Cephalopoda; order Sepiida; family Sepiolidae; genus Euprymna; species Euprymna scolopes. The sequence goes on along the minus strand of NC_136492.1, from coordinate 116,251,219 downwards.
CGTCAGGAATAATCGATAATAGTAGGTTGTAATTAATTCCGCGTGTAAATTAAAGGATAGAGTAGCCACATGCCATTTATTACAAATATATATATATATATATGTATGTATATATATATATATACATATATATATATATATATATATATATATATATATATATATATATATATATATATATATATATATATACACACACATACGGGAATGAGTTCCTAAAGAAAATCCACTAAACTCAGGAATATTTCCTGTTCAAGAATATATATATATATATATATATATATATATATAATTTTCTCTCCCACATACACACGTGTTGACCTTTTTCTGTACCATCAGTGTAAAAGATAGTTGTCCATATAATGACAAAATTCGGACCAAACACTTACTTTTCAATATAAACCTTTTTCGGTACCATTAAACACATGCTGCCACCCGCATAATACCACTTTAAACAGGTAATCTATGTTATTCTATTAAATGTAGGCATAACGAGATGGTTATTATATATACTTTTCAAATAACGGAACGGATTGCATATCCTATTATCCATTTCGATGGATAATTAAGAATATAGTAATTTCTTTTAACTAAGGAACATCACTTGTCAACAAGGCCCCTAGGCTACTTGAAAATAAGGGTTATTGAGTGTAATGGGGTAACTGAGACAACAGCTTATTAATCGTGGGCATAATAAGTTTACTAGAATTCGATTATAAAGAGGGCGAGGCATTATATCTTTTTTACATTGAATTTAAAGACAACTATGTTGTAGTCAGTTCGAAGCCATGCCAGAAAAACCGTGTTCTATGTGTGGGCAACTTTACAGTTGATTATATAGGGACTTTAGAAGCAATCGTTTGTTTATATTACATTTAAACTGTATTAAACATCTGCATGTTAGTACCGGGAAGAAAGTTAGAAACAGGAATGGAATTGAAATGTAAATTAGTCTGAGGACAGAAACCGTTAGGGTGGAAGGCTTTTCAACGTCTAGAAGTATAATATGGACTCATCAGATTGTCATGTTATTAGTGGCTACGCATATCGACGGGGTTAGCAGTTCTATGAATTCGCCAAAGAATTTCCATGAATATAGATTTAAGACAAGTACAAATACACTAAATTACAAAAACACATATTTCTATTAATACTTCAGTAATATCTATTCTTTGAAACAACAGATGTGAACTGAGCGCTGATATCAAATGATACTGACGTGTTCGATTTTTGAATATCTCTATACACTATGATATTTGGTAATTTGCTATTATGACATTATAGTAAATCATTAAATTATGAATGACAATAGAATAGTTATCTTTAATTCACGCAGATAAACACATTAGAAATGCAGAAACGTTAATCATTTCATATTCTAAAGATACAAAACGTTTCAGTAATTAGTTATGTAACTTTATGTATTTAAATTTTATTTCCAGAGTTATGTACGTTAATATTTTTTAAACACGACACCTTGTTATAATAGTAAGCAAATCCAATATTAATCATTTATGTGGTGAAATTGGTTTAACAACATCAAACGTTCTATTGAAATAACTGTTTACTAAAAACCACACATTTTAAATAAAGATTGGGGGTTAAAATTAATCTAACGTAATTATACGTTTTCTTTTAAACATGTAGAATACATATATGAAACTATAAATAATCATCGCGAATGGCAATATAACATAGGGC